>NC_060141.1:544026938-544326938 GCF_021461385.2 Schistocerca piceifrons
CACACAAATATGTGAATGCTTGATGACAGTATTTTAAGAAAAAACTACATGGAGCCTGTTTACCGAGAAACCCTACAATGAATCAAGGAGAAAGTATCTTATTGTGATGTGGGAATCACTGTGGATGAAACCATAGACTCAATGGAAAGATATGTTTTGAAAGTTTTAATTTTTCCTTAGTGGGGGAGAAAGTTAAGTCCATGTTGTTAAAAATGTATGGGCTGCAGAAAGCCAATGCCAGTACAGTAATGTAATCATTATGCACTTCTGCCAAAAACTCCGGCCTACTGGTATCCACTTTGAATAACTTCTTCTTGTGGTTATGGACCAGGCTCCATACATGGTTTCAGCTGTTAACCAATTGAAACCTTTATTTCCAAAGTTGAAGCATGTGATGTGCTTGGTTCATGCCCTTCACAAGGTTTGTGAATCCATAAGGAACGAATATAACATTGCAAATCAGTTCTTCTCTGTCCTGAAGAAAATTCTACTGAAAGCTCTGAGTCATTTCAGTTATTGAAAAGGCTGTGTATATAAGGATAACTGATCATTTTATATCACATAATTTGCTAGCAAATGTACAGTTCAGCTTTAGAGGTCATTTAACAATTGAAAATGCTATCTTCTCTTTTCTCTGTGAGGTACTGTATGGATTAAACAAAAGGTTTTGAATGCTAGGCATATTTTTCGATTTAACTAGGCATTTGACTGTGCTGATCACAAAATATTGCTCCAAACGTTGGACCATTACGGAATTTGGGGAGTAGCTCACAGCTGATTCACCTCTTACTTTAACAACAGACAGCGAAACGCCATTATTCACAGTTCTGAGAATGGCTGTGATGTGGGGTCTGAGTGGGTTATGGTCAAATGGGAGGCGCCCCCGGGATAACTGCTGGGGCCACTCCTGTTCCTCTTTTATATAAATGATATGCCCTCTCGCATTACGGTTAATTCTAAAATATTTCCACTTGCTGATGACACTAGCTTGGTAGTAAAGGATGCTGTCTGCAACACTGGCTCTGTTCAAATAGTGCAGTTCATGACACAAGTTCATGGCTTGTAGAAAACATACTAACACTAAATCATAGCAAGACTCAGTTTTTACAGTTTCTAACACACAATTCAACAAAACTCGACGTTTTAATTTCACAGAATGGGCATATGATTAGTGAAACTGAACAGCTCAAATGTCTAGGTATTCAGATAGATAGTAAAATGCCGCGAAAAGCCCACGTTCAGGATCTTGTTCAAAGACTTAATGTTGCCATTTTTCCTATTCGAACAGTATCTGAAGTAAGTGATTGTTCGACATGAAAATTAGTCTACTTTGCTTATTTTAATTTGCTTATGTCATATGGTATTATATTTTAAGGTAACTCTTCCCATTCTAAAAGGATATTTTTGGCTCAGAAACAGGCAGTTCGGGCAATAAGTGGTGTAAGTTCGCGAACCTCTTGTCGACCCCTGTTCATTAATCTGGGTATTTTGACCATTGGTCTCACAATATATATGTATTCTTTACTGTCGTGTCTAATTAACAATATCAGCTTATTCCCAAGAATTAGCAGCTTTCACTCAGTTAATACTCAACAGAAATCCAATCTGCATTTGGATCACACTTCCTTAATTCTTGTGCAGAAAGGTATAGAGTACACTGCTGCATCCATTTTCAATAAGCTACCACAAGAATTCAAAAATCTTTGCAGTAATCCACATGCTTTCAAATCAAAATTGAAGAGTTTCCTCATTGGTCAATCCTCCTAGTCTGTTGAGGAGTTCCTTGAAAAATTAAGCTGATTCTTATGTTATATTGTTGGTTGCATTTACTTAAACTTATGGCTTGACTTTTTTGGGTTCATAAACATTTTATTTTATCTGTTATTACTTTTATGTTGTAATTTCATGTACTGATACATTCCATGACCTCGGAGATTTGCTCCTCAATCTGGTCCTACAGAACTAGATGTGCAAATAAATAAATAAAATGTTGTTTTCTACAGGGAAATCACTGGCCTGCCCCTTCCAGATTTCCCAGTCATTGCTCATTTGGCATCATGCATTGAGCGTGCAGCTATGTTGTACGAGAATTTTGATAAAATTAGAGAGTTTGTGCTTTCTTTGGATCCAGCTGACACAGGTGCAATTTTCAAGGCTTACCAACATCTGTTACTGCAGAAAATATGTAATTTGCAGAGAGAACTATATTGTGTCCATAGTTACAAGTAGCTGTTAAGCAATTAGAACAACTAGTTCTGGAAAAGCAAAAACTATGGACTATTTTTACTTCCATTAGGGAGCAGTTAGATGGCTTTGCCAAAGACAAACTTGAGTCTAGTCTTCATAAGAATCAAGACATTGAGGAATTCACTACATCTGTGGAGTTTCCATTCCGGGTGACTATAAGTTTTGCACCACTGGTTTCTGTGGATGTCGAAAGAAGCTTTAGCATCGACAAAGACATCCTATCTCCTAATAGAAACAGACTTACTTTTAAAAATGTAGAGATACTTAATGTCTTAAAGTACAACAGCTTTATGTTTTTTCCTCCTTTTGATGAGTGATAATTTGATGTTCTTGTTTGTAATTCAATAAACTAGAATAGAAGAAAGAGAAATTTTTGAATTAGTTGAATAAACCAGCACCTTTTATCCTTTTTTTTAGCAACTTTTACCTTCCTTCTTTTGTCTGAAATTTGCATCTAAAAGCCCTAACCCTGGTCATCACACACAGTGACATAGGAAATTCAGTTTGCATGCATTGACCACATTGACAATTTTTTTGCAAAATTAGTTAGTCAACTGCGAATAAGTAGCTGTTTTGCTGAAAAACTAGCTCCATATCCTTAACAAATATGTTTGAGGTGTTACCTCCTGCTGATAACGAGACAGAGCTAAATGACCTTGCCTTTTCTGTTTGTGCTGTGGTCTCTTCTCTGTTACCACAGAGGGGAAATAAGGGACTGTTAGATGTATGCAGTTCCATTTTTAGGCATGTGATGACCCCTCAGAGGGAAGTGATGCAAATGTGCACACAGTATATACCCCAACAGGGATTATCTACAAGGTAGAAAAGGGTATTATAGGAGCAATTGAGAGCACAGCCTACAGTCAGCTGCTGATCATCATTCAAATCAGCATAAACTATGTCTGTCCCATGGTTCTGATACTATTCTCAGTTATTTTCAGCATCTCGAAAAGTGAAGACAGCTAGTCTCACTCATGAGGTCTCTGCAAAGCTGTCGATTTGGAGCATCATTTTGAGGACTGTGTCAGAGACTTGTAAAGTCACATTGGATAATTCACATTCACTGTGATATAATTCTATTGAATTCTTCCTCCTTCTGTCAGTCTAAGATTGACTGCAAGTAAATCTACATCTACATCTATTCCAGCAGAAACCTCTTCATTCATTATAATCTAAATTTTAACCATATTTTGAAAAGGACAAATTGCTACTCACCATGTAGAGGATACATCGAGTCAGAGATGGACACAACAAAAAGACTGCTATACATTTCAGCTTTCAGCCAGAAGCCCTTCTAAAACAGAGAACACATACACATCCACACAAGCACAACTCACACACACATGATCACTGTCTCTGACCACTGTGATCGGAGCACGCACTACAATTGCACCTGATGGGAGCAACAATCTGGTGTGTGTGGTGCTGATGAGTCTGGTGAGGGTGGAGGAGATAAGGAGGAGACATGGGGTGGATAGGGGAAGGAAAAGCAGGGTAAGGGTGAGGGAAGTTGTAGTCCTGAGTCCTGCTTATGAGAGTGTCCAGGTATGTGATAGGGAAAGGGTTGGGCTGCCAGGTGCAGCTGGGAGGCTAGGGGAGAAAGGGGGCAGAAAAGGAGAGCAGTAGAGAAGGGGAGAAAGACTAGTGGTTGCATTGGCAGGATAGAGGGCAGTGTAGTGCTGGAGTGGGAGCATGATAGGGGATAGGTGGGTGAAGGATAGGGACTAGCGAAGATTGAGGCCTGGGGGGTTATCAGAACATAGGATATATTGCAGGCAGAGTAAACACCTGTGCAGTTCAAAAATGCTGGTGTCTGAAGGAAAGATCTAGATGGCACAGACTGTGACACAGTCATTGAAGTGAAGCACATGTTGGGTAGCATGTTCAGCAACTGGGTTGTCCAGCTGGCTCTTGGTCAGTACCTGTCGATTGCCGTTCATGCAGACAGAGAGATTGTTAGCTGTCATGCACAAGTAGAAAGTAGCACAATGGTTAGAGCTCAGTGTGTAGATCACACGGCTTTGTTCACGGGTAGCCTGCCTCTGATGGGACGGGAGATGCCTGTGACTAGACTGGAGTAGGTGGTGGTGGAAGGATGTGTGGGACAGATTTAAGTCTATTCCAGGGATATGAGCTATGAGACAACGATTTGAAGCATGTGTGAATGCTGGGAAAGATACAGTGAAGGGTATTTCTTATGTCAGGGTGCACAATGAGAGATACTCGAAACCCTGGCAGAGAATGTGCTATAATTATTCTAGTCCTGGAGGAGTGCTCCTTTGTGGCCAGATAGAGGGTATGTGGCCAAGAGACACCTGGAGCACCCAGTTGCTGAACATGCTGCTCAACATGGTGTACTTCACTTCAATGACTGCTTCACAGTGTGCACTATCTACATCCTTCCTGAAACTTCCTGGCAGATTAAAACTGTGTGCCGGACCAAGACTCGAACTCGGGACCTTTGCCTTTCGTGGGAAAGTGCTTTACCAACCTGCAGGAGAGCTTCTGTAAAGTTTGGAACGTAGGAGACGAGGTACTGGCAGAAGTAAAGCTGTGAGGACAGGGCGTGAGTCGTGCTTGGGTAGCTCAGTTGGTAAAGCACTTGCCCACGAAAGGCAAAGGTCCCAAGTTCATGTCTCGGTCTGGCACAGAGTTTTAATCTGCCAGGAAGTTTCATATCAGCACACACTCCGCTGCAGAGTGAAAATCTCATTCTGGATACATCCTTCCTACCAATATCAGCTTTTTTGAGCTGCTCTCTCTGCAATATATCCTACATTCCTGTAAACCCCTGGCCTCAAACTTCGCAAATCCCTGTCCTTGATCTGCCTATCACCTTCCCCCGACTGCACCTAGCAGCCCCACCACATCCCTGCAAACTCCCATAAGCAGCACTATGTCTTCCCCCACCAGTACCCTGCTAATCATTCGCTCTCCTTGTCCCACACCTCCTCCTTACTCCAATCACCCACATCAGATTGCTGTTAGAGTCAGGTGCTGTTGTAGTCTGCAGTCCAGTCACGGTGGCCACAGACAGTGGTAGTGTATGTGTGAGTTGTGCTTGTGTGAATGTGTGTGTGTGGGGGGGGGGGGGTGTTCTTTCTTTCGGAACAAGGGCTTCTGGCCGAAGGCTTAAATGTATAACAGTATTATTGTTTTGTCTGTCTGTGACTCAAATCTCCTCTATATATGAAATTGCAGAGTCTTTGTCGTAAGGCAGTAAGATGCAATGTTCCTTCAGACATGCACTCATGTCCATCTTACTTCTTCACAACACGACCACTATGATTTCATATTTAACAGCTTATACTGTGCCTGCGTCTTACAAATACAATGTCTCCCTAGTACAGGAATAATGTTAATGGGATGTACAAATACAGGTATGACAAATGGATGACAACATATGGAAGTTTGGGTCTGGCCATGAGTCATGGTCAGAGAGCCGAAGCAGTTAAGCTGACCGATTGTGTAAAGCGGGAAATCTCGGTTGGAGATATGGTGCAGCACAAATATTCATACTCATCATTCCATTACAAGCTGGAGGTGGTTCATATTTGCAACTGTGAATACATTCCATGTCTCCTCTGTATTGTTAGTAACAATCTATCCTTTTCATAATATTGTTGTTATTCCAACCGGGACTTTCCATTGTCTGATGACCTAAATTTTCACATATAAATGTGGTTTCTAATTACTGATAACTTGAAATTATTCATCTGTTTTCATATCAGTCATTTTATTTAAATGTACTCCATCAGCTCTTATAGCATTACCATCATCTACTGAACTACCTCTATTTCACAGTGATGTTATAGGTTCTTTAGGGGACAGCTGTCATGAGCTGATTGCACCATGCCTGATACAAAACCACGGCTCAACTTGTTTTTTGACACTTTCTTTAAAATGCTTTTTGAAACAACTGAGGTATCTCAGTGTCAGTGGAGGGTCAAAAAACCTTGATTCAGATAATCACTTTCATCTAAAAAAAACTATTTTAATTAATTCTAACATTTTTTGGAAATTGCATAGCCATTTTCATTTTTGTATGATTTTAGTCATTCTGTCTTTATACCAACTCAGTTCAGTCATTAAATTATAATCACAATTTGCATGGAACAGAACCAGTACTCTGTGCTATCCCAATTTTTACTTTAATGCATTGAGTCTTCCATAAAATTGTCTTTCAAAGTAATTTGAAATCATATAAAAGATCATTTGAATTGAAAGACACACTGGAATTCTGATGTATAACCTGGTTAATGCTATAACAATAATGTTACAAGCCACCATTACAAAGGGAACTGCCACAGATGAAGGAGGCAGAGTGATGGGAGTGACAGGTGGTGGTTGGTTTGACAACTACAGCTGTGGATCACTTCATATGGCACTGTTCATTTGTAGGTAAACATGTAGTGACAACACTGATGGTATCCACATTACAGCTCATTAGATATCTGATACATGTTCCTGTTGATGCCAGATATCAATAATAATAAAAAATTCAAAAACTTATATTTGTTATTTAAAATTCAACAGCACCTCAGACATTAAATTAAGCCTTGAACCAGTAACTGTGAAGAAACTACACAAAGTAAGATAAGCCCATATACACAGCATTTATAAATACGGCTGCCTGCTAATGGGGGCTTGATCAAATGCCAGAAAATAAACACAGTTAGACCTCAGTAAGCACTACATGCTGGAAATGTCCAATGGTCACTCAGGTGACAAAGATTCCCAGATTCCCCCCCCCCCCCCCAGAAGCTCTGAGACCTCGTGATACAAAAACCAGAATCAAACAAATCAATTATTTCAACAGACCAGGAAGAAAATCCGGGGAATAAGTATCCCAAATTAGTAGTTGTTTAATGCCAGAGTACTCATAGCAAAGTGCCAGAGCTCACATCTCTCACAAAAAGCAGTCAGTCCACAACAAACTCGGAACTAAGAGTTGGTCGAAACAAAAAGTAGGAAAGGAGATTTTGACAAAACATTAAATGTATATAGGGCTACTCAAAAAAAAAAAAAAAAAAAAAAAAAAAAAAAAATGAACAGATATCCGACATCCATTGCTTCCAAACTACAAAAGATAGAAACAAAATTCCAATGTTCCTGAACAGAGAAAAGTTCAAATTTTTATGCATTCAGTTTGACCACCATGCGTTACATGATGAATATCAAAATGGTGAATCACATGAAACAACTGGTCTCTTTTTATCAAATTCACAGCTTCAACAATGTGATGTCACAGACTTTCAAGAATGTTGGGCATTGGGGGGATAAAAGTGTGGTCTTTTACTTAACATCACAGATAAAAGTCACAAGGTGTGAGGTCTGGAGACTGGGAAACCACCGGTGATGAAGTTCATCTTCTGTTTCTCCTCTTCCAATCCAACATTTTGGAATGGTGTCATTCATGAACATCGGACGTGCCTGGAAAAATTCTCTAAGACCCAAAACATTCCCGTAACACTGTTGTTAACCTGTCTACCACATCCCTCACCTCCACAGAAGTTTCAGTCCTATTCAAAAACCTCACCTTTAGCCCTACACCCAAATTTAACCACACTGAACTTGTCAAAGACCTACTCTCCTTCTCCCAATCCATGCAATAGAAGCACTTCTTTTTCGCCACTCTCTCCAACCAACATCACCCTAATTACAACACTGAACTATGCCTCTTCCAGTTCATATCACCATCCAACTGCAATCCTCCCCCTGCATCTGACCAGACCACCTGCTGGTCACCTTCCAGGAATTCCTTACCTCCAACTTAGCCTCTCCATCCTTCCTGATGTCCCTCCCTCAGAACACCAACCTTTCAGTAGAAGAAAGAATAGCCACACATAACCACCAAAAAAAAAAAAAAAAATCCTGATGTAACTATCCCACCTGCAGACAAAGGCTCCCTCATCACCCCTATGAGACCTGCACATCCACGTTCTACATGCTCCCTAAAATCCGCAAACTCAACAATCCTGGACGCTCCATTGTGGCTGGTTATTGTGCTCCCACGGAAAGAATTTCAGTCCTCATCGGTCAACACCTTCGACCAATTGCCCATAATCTGGCCTCTCACATCAAAGACACCAACCAGTTCCTTCACCGACTCTCCACCATCCCCACTCCTTTACCTCCTGAATCACTACTTGTCACTGCTCATGCCACCTCTATATAGGCCAACATCCCTCATGCCCATGGTCTTACCACTGTTGAACACTGCCTTTCCCAATACCCTTCAGACACCAAACCCACTGCCTCATTCCTCATACACCTTACTAACTTCATCCTAATTTACAACTACTTCTCATTTGAAAGGAACGTACATAAACAAATCCACGGCACAACCATGGGCACCTGTATGGCTTATCTTCTTTCCTTCACAACCTCAACACCTCCTCTCCAATCTGCTTCATGCGGTCTCTCCTCAACCCAGTGTCCCATCTTCCTAGGTGTGACCTCCTGCTCTATGATAGCTCCATCTGCACTTCTGTCCACATTAAACCCACCAACAGTACCTGCATTTTGACAGCTGTTACCCCTTTCACATCAAAAGATCTCTCCCAATCAGCCTGGCCACCTGGTGATGGCGTTATCTGCAGTGACGAAAACTTCCTTGCCCAGTATGTTGAGGGTCTCACCAAGACCTTCATAGACAGGCACTATCCGCAGATCTCTTATACCATTTAATCACACCCCCAATCCTCCCACCACCCCCAAGAACTAGCCACAAAGGAGTGTCCCTTTCATCAAACCGGACTGGAAAAACTGAACCACATCCTTAACCAGGGCTTTGAATACCTATCATCATGCCCTGAAATGAAGGACATCCTAGCCAAGATACTTCCCACCTCTCCTACAGTGATGTTCCATCACCCACCCAACCCTCACAACATCTTAGTCCATCCCTATGCCATGCCCAGTCCCAAACCCCTTGCCATATGGATCATATCCCTGTGGATGGCCCTGGTGCAAAACCTGCCCAATCCACCCTTCCAGCACTTCCTATTCCAGTCATATGCCATCAGGGGCCGGGCCACCTGTAAAAGCAGCCATGTCATTTACCAGCTCTGCTGCAATCATTGCACAGCTTTTTATATTGGTATGACTACCAACCAGCTGTCCACCAGTGGGAACGGCCACCGCCAAACTGTGGCCGAGAGCAAAGTAGACCAGCCTGTGGCACAACGTGCTGCTGAACATAAAAAACTTGATTTCAATGGCTGCTTCAGTACCCGAGCCATCTGGATCCTTCCCTCCACCACCAGCTTTTCTGAACTGCTCAGATGGGAGTTACCCTTACAACACATTTTCCGCTACCGTAATTATCCTGGTCTCAACCTGTGGCAACATGCACATTTGTATTTTAGTGCTATATTCCTCTAACACATATACACAACTGTACCTGGTTGGATATTCTTTCTGCACTTATTTTGCCAAGTAGCAGATGATATAGATGCAAGATTTTTGCATACTTGCAATAATGTTTTACTCTTTACAAAATTCTTTGCTGCAATTTGTTTCATGTTTCTTTCCACCCATGTGGAGCAGAAATTCACTTGCACTGTAGAAACAATGATCAAGTACGAATGATTTTAATTTTTTATTAAATACAGTCAGGGATTTACTGTTTTTTATTTCTGATGGCAGGCTATTGTATATTTTAATGCCTTTGTTGAAGGAGAGTTTTTAAAGGCAGAGGTTCACATTTCTTTAACATGGAGTTCCATTTTCTGTCTAGTACCATAGTCATGGACATTTATATTTTTATTAAATTTTGTAAGATTACTTTTTAAAAATTTGCATAGTTCTAGTATAAACAGGCTGCCAAGATGTAGGATGAGCAACTTTTGGAAGAGAGGTCTACAGCTATCAGTCGATTTTGCCTTGTTCATTATTCTTATAGCTCTCTTTTGGGTGAGGAGGATGTTTGGGCTATGTGTAGAGTCTCCCCATAATATAATACCATACTGCATTACACTGTGGAATTGTGCATAGGAGGCTGTGTGAACAGTTTCCGGGCTTGTGCAGTATGCAAGGATTCGTAGGGCATAGCACACTTGGTTTAGCTTACCATTAGTTTTATTAATGGTTGTTTGCCATTTTAGATTATCCTGAATCCATAGGCCTAGAAATCTTGTTTCTGTATCTGGGGATATTTGGGAACCATGTAATTTCATATCAGGCATAATATTATTTGATCTTAGGCGGAAGTTTAGATAAGTGGTTTTCTTTGTTTTAACTACGAGCTTGTTTTTCTCAAACCAATCACCAAGTTTGTCTGTACTTCCATTTATGGCCTCTTGGAGTTCATGTTCATTTTTGCTTGTTATGAGGATACTGGTATCATCTGCGAAGAGTGTACTGGTGCTGGCATTGATGTTTGACGGTAGGTCGTTTATGTACACAAGGAAGACCTCTGGTCCAAGTATTGAGCCTTGGGGCACACCTTATGTAATATTGCAATATTCAGAGTAGTATGTTTCGATATGTCCTTGTTTGTTATGTTTTATTGACACTTTTTGTTTCCTATTTGTCAGGTATGAGCTAAACCAGTTTAGTGGGGTGCCTCTGATGCCATATGACTCCAGTTTGTTGAGAAGAATCTTGTGGTCTATGACATCAAATGCCTTGATCAGATCTAGGAGGAGCCCAACTGCTTTTTGTTTTTTGTCTAGAGCATCTAGGGTGCAGTGTAAATACTCATAATGGCAGTTGTCGATGATTTGTTTTTTCTGAAACCGTGCTGGGCATCAGATAGTGTCTGGTTCTTACCAAGAAAATTTATTAGTCTTTGGTGAACTAGTCTCTCCAAAGTTTACCAAACACAGTTATCAGCAATATGGGTCTGTAATTTTCTGCATTGAGTTTTTCACCTTTCTTAAAGACTAGGATGACTTTAGCCACTTTCAAGCGTTTTGGAAGTGTACCTGCCATCAACGATGAGTTGTACACATTTGAGAGTGGGAGAGCTATTTTGTTTATGCAGATAAAATCTGGGATGTCATCGATTCCAGATGATAATTTATTCTTGAGGTACTTTGCGCTTCAGGAGTAGTTTCCCAGAAGAATATAGATTCTACAGGAGTTGTTATTTTGTTTTGTCTGTTGGGTGTGGGTTTGTTGAAGGTTTGTAACAGATTTTTAACAATATTTTCATAGTAATTGTTGGAGATACTTGCAATTTCTTGGATTAGTAACTCTGGTGATGTTGTGGATCAGGATAGTGTTTTCATGTTTACATAGCTGTTGATTTGTTTCGTTCCTTATAATGTTCCACACTACCTTGGTTTTGTTTGAGGATGTTGCCACATAGTTTTCATTTGCTGTTTGCTTTGCCAGACTTTTTTTAAGGATTTTGACATATTGCTTGATGTATCTTTCTTCAGATGGGGTGAGGATGTTGTTGTTATTTTTTAGATACTTCAACAGATATCTCTTCCTTCTGCATTATCATCACATAGTGGGGTGAGTGAAAAGACTATTTGTTTTTTGATTAGAGAACATGCAGTCTAAGTGAGAGATTCACTGGAATTTGATGGTAATTTTAGTGCAGTCATCAGAACCATTGGAAGTTTCTCGGATTCATAGTAATACTATGGGGCAATATCTGAAACTGATGAGGTGTAGTCAGTGTATTTCCCTATGTCATTCTATCTCTAGTACTGAGACACTGGCTGTAATTTGTGTTAATTGTATGAGCATGTGGCTACAGAATGCACAGAGTTGAGATAGTTCATGACGCGATGTAGGTTATAATCAGTGTATTGTATGTATAAACTATTGCTGATTGTTCTGATTTATTTAATGTGTATTGGAGATGAAGATTCCACAACGGCAGAGTCTAAAACACAGTCTGTCACCAGACAAGAGGCTTTTCAGTTATTGGTTAATGATATTGCACATTTAAGAGCAGATAAAACAGTGAAGTAACAAAATGTATAAAATGAACAACACTCAGTTTCTTTTTCTTTTTTTTTCCATTATTTGGTTGGTTACACATGTCAGCTGATCCTTGCAGATCCTATTGTCCCTACTTGGAGTAAGACATTATACTATTGCAGCCATGTCTCCTCATCCTGCTCAATTATGCTAAACCTGGCTAGGCTCTCAATATTGAAAGTTACATATTTTTCATGTTCTCCATATTCTCATAGCCATTAACATTATGCTATGTTTAGCAGTGTTTTAAGTACTGTTTGGTCTCTGTTAACCTTCTGTTGGTACTCTAATGTTTTGAATAGTATTTTTACTTTATCATGTAATGATGTTTAGTGTTAGTTGTTGGTTACTGAGTCACTGAGCAATATAAAATTCGTTTATGTACTGAATATTCAGTGGCACTACTTATGTAATAAAGATGTTTCTCCTCATCTCAATTTCCTTTCCTATCTATCACACTGTTCTTGTGGTTGTCACTTGGCACTCTGAATAGTCTTGTTGCTTTACATTTTGGTCTCTTGTATGAACCTTCTATTGTGAATATTCTGTTACTTTATCACTTTATTGTCCCTGGCCCTCACTTCATCTCCCCCGCTATCCTCTTCCCCTTCTCTACTGACCCTGACTGTACCTCGTATGTATTATGAACTGCTGTGTAGCCGCACGGGATTAGCTGAGCGGTCTAAGGCGCTGCAGTCATGGACTGTGCGGCTGGTCCCGGCGGAGGTTCGAGTCCTCCCTCGGGCATGGGTGTGTGTGTTTGTCCTTAGGATAATTTAGGTTAAGTAGTGTGTAAGCTTAGAGACTGATGACCCTAGCAGTTAAGTCCCATAAGATAAAAAAAAAAAAAAAAAAATGCGAAAAAAAACTGTTGTGTATACTCTTGTTATTTATAATGTACATTTACATTGATATTTAGGTTTCTGTTCCTATTTTTGTACTATTTTTAATTTCTTTATCAAGCTGTTCATTTATTCCTGTGGGTGCAGATAGTGTCACTGAACCAATACAGTCTCACCACCCTGCGACAATCTCTGGTTGTTAAGTTTTGTAACGTTCTCTCTCCATCACCTGTGTACCGATGCTGAGGACTGACACATATCACTCCACGCTTTGTATGAAGACTTTTCTTTCTGTTATTTCTGATTTTTAAATGCTCTTTGTAATGTCTTTTGTATATTTACTCTTAATGACTTTTGAAAATTATGCTTATGCTCATAGTTCCATACTTTTGCTTGTTAGACATTCTGATGATGGGTTGTGCCCAAAACAATTCAATATAATATAAAAATATTTTGAACAAGTGACTACTTCATTCTAACACCTTTTCATCACTAGCACAAGTCTCATCAACCATACTCACAGACCAAGGGATGACTTTATGTCCAATCTGATAGAACAACTATGTCACTTGTTCTGGGTTCAGAAATTAAGAACTAATGTGCTGCAACTGCAAACTAATGGTAGGGCAGAGCACATGCATCATACTACCAGTAGGATGTTGAGTGACAATGTCCATAATAACCTAGACTCATATGCATTGTTTGTTGTGGCTGCATGTATTTTGAAGGTCCATACTAGTACTGGACTATTTCTGTATGAGGTAGTTTGTGAAAGGAAGATGCCTCCACTGCTGACAATGTAAGCCCAAAAACATTGAGAGAAGTATGGAGGAGTTTTCAGAGAGCAAACACTAAAGCCTTGGAACACTGTGGGTATGGAATCGTATGGTGAAATTATAACATTATAGGGTAGGCCAAAAAGTAATGTTATCAAGCCCTTATATCCTGAATGTAAGACCAAAATATATGTTACCAGATAGCAGGGACAATATCAGATAATTGAAACAGCATCACTAGCATTAACATCAAACTTCGATTACTGACTCGTACAACAATAGTTCATGCTGGATGCCTGCAACCATTTCTATGCATCCCAGATGCATTGGCATTATCGCCATCTGCTGTGGGGAATGAGAAGGACAGTAGGAAGGAAGATAAGTGCAAGAACCTTGTGCAACCTGCACTTGAAATTTCATGTTGATTGAGGTCTAGGAAATAGGAGAGGTTATCTATTGCTAGGTATTGTGTTGTGCACAATTAAGGGATTAAATTGGAAGTGTCAGGAAGCTGACGTGTGGTTTGGTAGCAGAATTTCATTAAGAAAGTACTACTGTTTTGTGTTTGATGTATACAATTTATGTAATTAAGTGTCCCTTTCTGTGTTTACTGGGTGGCACTTCTTCCCACCGGAGGGAGGGAGAATGACTGCCCCTCCCTTTTCCCAGTTTGTTACATGCCAGGGGTAGAGATGAGGGGAACCCTAGTCATGGTAGTGCTTCAGTTCTTCACCAGGAGTGAAGTGGGGCTGCTGCAAGTACAATTGGAGAGCAGATTGCTTTCTGTTAGACAACAAGAAGTGGTTCTTACCAGTCACTGATGGATGCTGGAACTATAAATTCGTGGGAGATGCGTAACAGGATGATGAGGTTTGAAGATGTATTTATGGGGCAACAGTGAGAGACAGAAAGCAAGAAGATGTGTAGAAAGATGTAGGGTGTGCACAGTAAATTGCATATGTCCTATGAGCAGTTACAAGGGTAGATGCAGCAGATAGTGGAAGTAGTGCCTCATACTTCATGTCGACACAAGAAAGGTTGGTTGGATGCTGGAGGGAGGATATTAAAATGGGTCTGCAAATGATGATGATGACCAAGAATTAAATAGTAGCATGGTAAGAGCAGTAGATACGGCAGGAAGTAATAAAGCAGCCATGGAATGGCACATTATGCAGCTATCCAGTCTGTAGCAAAGAGGATTGAATAATACACACATATTATGAATATCCATTACAGTCACTGGTGGGCACTGTGAACTGGGACCTGGGAGGTGTATGTACCCAGGTGGATGCATTGGACACAAAGTTAATGAGCGAGGCTGATACAGCCGTTAGCCAATCATATATGGGGTCTGCAAGTAGTGGTGTCAGATTCACAACGTCCTCTCCATGCCAGGCATCAACAACTGAGTCCAGCACTGGTAGCACAAGATCAGTTCCTGTTAGGTTTATGGACAGTAAAGAGGGAGATGGCACCAGATGCAGAGTCGAGCAAGTAGAATCTACTATTGAGTGACCATATGGCAGCAGTTAAGGCCAAGATGGCCAGGGCAAGACAAGATTTGATTTCCAGTTACCAGTAATCATACACATTTAAAGTGTTTCACCATTCACCCTTACCCATTAAGGTGGGGGACCTTAGCAAAGTTTGTACAGGTTAAAATAAGGGAATATGGCTACATCTTAAAGTAAGGGAAGTTTTGTTGATCTCAGAGTATGGGTTAGGCACGCAGTGAAGTCATAAGGAGAACTTCAGCACTGGTACAGGGAAGGGGTTACAATCTATCTGACCAGGGTACAGATACATGTGAAATTCACTTGTGCTTACATAAGATGACAGCTAGGTTTGTCTGTGTTACAGCCCAAATGGGAGCATACAGTGTTCACTTCATGAATAGTAAAGCAGTGGCGGTAACTAACTGCTAAAAGCAGGGAAGGCTTGCCGGAGTTAAGTGACTGGAATTGCATGGCAGTGGATTAATAATTAATGGTACAGATTGTGAGATTACAGGGCTAACATTTTACTGGTCAGTCAATGTTATAGGAGAGACCAAGTTAAACATGATGCAGCCACAATTGTGCTGGTCAGATAAGCAACTAGAACCGCACTCAGTAAAAAATTTGACCTATCCGAATGAAGCATTAGATCCTGATGTAGTTCTTTTCTTGACTCAGCTAACAGACATGCAAGAGGAAAGAATTTTGGTTGAGGAGATGAATATGTGCATCAATACAATGAGGAGTACCTACATACAGTTGTAAGTATGAATGTCACGATAACACGATGGTAGTTTTGACTCTGTTTTGCACAGCCTTCACCTACCTTAGATGGAGGACTGCTCCAGTGTATCAAATACCACTAGGCTGGTCAACTACTCATATGTAAAATAGAAGATTAGAGGACAGGAAGTTTCATATAAGCGTGAATGTTGTCATAAGGGATGTGTATTCTAGTATTAAGAAAGTGTGGAACTCAGAGGGCATGGGGCACTGACTAAATGGTTGGTATGAACATTGTCAGTTGCTTAAATGAAGAAGAGCCGTGATAGCATGATGAGTGAGAAATGATGTTAGTAGTTATTATAAAGGATAATGCAGGTAATATACATGGGCAGTTATCAATAATAGGGGAAGATTCAGATAACAATGTGTGAAAGGCTGAATCAGTATGGAGATGCAGCAGCCACTGGGCTAGAACTCTAGAGTGAATGCACAGCCTCTGGTGGTTCAAGTCATGTAATTTTAAGAAGGAAACCGTAAATAATATTTGTTGTGTTCATGCATGTGGAGTCCTTTGTTACAGACCAGTCATGGGTAGAGACCCTAGACTGAGGTATTTCAATACGGGAAAGATGTGCTGTCACTAAATTATGAGCACTACTGTGCAAGTAGTGGCTCTGTTACAGCTGTGTGGAAAATTATGGGCAGCCGACTGGTGTTGAGGCAATGGTATGCCAATTTCATCAACAGGTCTGTTTACCTACAACAAGATGGGCCGAGTTGCACCCCGCAATTCTGGCAATGTAGCAAAAGTGTGACACAACTGCTGGATAGGCCATGAAGTTCCTACATCACTGAGTTACAGAGATGTTGATTGATATGTAGTTGGAAGCCATGCATTTGCAAAACAAATATGTCATCAACCAGTACAGACATGCTCAGTCTCGCAGCACCCATCATGAAGCGAGGACCATGCCAGTCACCACTAGATTATGGGTCAAGAAGCAGCTGACACAAGACAAGGCTGTCACTTCCGGCAGACCAGGTCTGAATGCTATGTCCTCCACATGTGGACTCAGTGTCATGCAACGGATGACCTGCTCCCAGGCTCTCTATAGCAACAGCTGAACTTCTGTGTTGGAAGGCAGAAGTTTGCATTTAGGGCAATGCTGTCATCTGCACTACACCACCTGGTTAAGAGTTCCAACACCCGCCATTGTTGTCCACAGGGGCGAGCTCTTCTTTGTATTCCGATGTCTCCATGAGAATTCTGGTACACAAATTAGTAATATAAATGGCAAATGGTAAACTTACTCTTGTTGGAAGGGTTCTGGGAAGCTGCATCACATTCACGATGTAAATTACTTGCAACATGGCAATACAACCAATTCTAGAGTATTGTTCCAATATTGGGAGTTCTTACAAAGCAGACACAAAAATAGATATTGAGATGCACTGCTAGGATAGTAACACGTCTGTATAGCCAATTTGAAAGTCTAACACAAATGTTTGGGAAACCCTGGAAGAAAGAAGGAGTAGTTGTTATGAAACACAGTTGGGTAAATTTAGGGAACCTTTATTCAAAGAATACTGAGAGACTATTGTGTCACCATTGTATATCTTGTGTACGGATCAAGAGAAAAAGATGACAGAGATGAGGGTGCATACAGATGCAAAAGAAAAGGGACAGAAAACAGATAATACTGATATGACTTACCCTCAGCCACACATGGGATGATGGTTTACAGTGTATAAACAGTGTATAGACACAGTTTTGTAGACATTGTCTGTCTCAATCCTGCATCAACTGTGGGAAAACTGGATTTGACAATGGATGGGTATTGAACTCAGAGAAATAAAACTGATCATAATAAATACATGATACATAAAACAAAGAAAAGCCACCCACTCCACCTGTGGAGTGACGAATACATATGGGGGGCACATGGGGCACCTCCCCCCCCCCCCCTGCGTGGCTGCCCACATTGCCACCCACGCCTCCCCCGCCAGTCAGCCCACACACTATTCGTTCATTTCTTTCATCAGTCGACTCGACTGAATCAAGTTATCGAGTAGTCGTACTTTCCCATGCAGCACATGTGTCCATGTCATCTTATTTTATATGTTTCTGTCTGGCACATAGGGATTGACTTAATGGCTTAACTCTGTTGAATACTCACCCTGACATTGATTGTCCTATTGATGATGTTATTAACCAATTTTCCAGGAAGAATAGGTGCATAGAATTCATCATTTAAGGAAGAGAACCACAATTGTAACTTTTTTATATCATAAGATAGCATTTTCTTGTATATGTGAATAATCAGTTTAAATAAAACTTTCTTTAAACTTTGCATGTGACTTGATTAATTTTTTATGATAAAAGTAAAGGCAGCTCAAGATATCTTTAGCACCTCCTCCTTTAGGTTTTTCTGCATCTGCCACTGACCTGTGGTGGACTGATATAAGGAGCACAGAAACATCTCACAGAAAACAATCTTCACATTAGGTTTCAGGTTCACCACAGCTGCAAGAATGAGCATCTGGCTGTCTATGTGGCTGTATGTGTGGATGTGTGTACTTGTACTAGAATAAGAGTATGAGCTCAAAAGCTAGAGTGAATACTGTTTTCTGTTACATGTTTGTTTGCTCCACACATCAGTGCACTATAGGTGAGTGGTTGCCTTTCCCTTATTTTGCATATTGTTCCATCCAGGAATTTCCATTATTGTTATACAAATATTTGACAAACATGTTCCAAAAGGAAAACATTACATTGTATCATTTCCCCAAGAAAAAGATGTATCTTTATTTACTTAGGTGCTTCATTTAGTTGAAGTATCAGAGGAAGAATTATATTACAGATGTTCCTGTCCAGTCTTCTCCTCTCACACTCACTGCACCAACTGTGTAGTTGTCTGCACTGTTACACAGCTCTCTTTCAGTAGCAACTTACTCAATTCAAGTTTCCTAAGTTACTGCAGTTTTCATTATTCTTCCCTTATTTATGGAAACTAGAGAATGAGATCAAAAAGGAAAGTTCTCTCTACAGCATTGAAAGCATATTTCAGGCCCAAAAAGTACTTATTTCTGGACAGTCATCTTTTAGGTAAAAATACTTTAACCAACATTTTTCTAATGAACAAACTTCATCACTGGAGTGTGACTCTGGAAGATCTGTAAAGTATGTACCCACAGCCAACACAGCCCCTCCCTCAGCTTGAAATTATTGTATGAACACAAATTTCTTTAAATATGGAAATATCAGAAGTTAAAGGGTGTCACATGTGGCGAATATGGAAGATGTTTCAGAAATTTGTGCCTTACATCATTAAGTTTTATCACTGTCAAATCACATTTGTCACAGATAAAAGATGGACAGAGAATAAAAAATTTTCCTTCAAGGAAGGAAGGTACCACAAATGAGTTGCATTAGGTATCATGAGCAGTTTCCAGGAATAATAATATTACACAAAGTGTGCTTGTAGAAGAGAAACTTGACGTTAAACAGGATGCAGAGAAAGAAGAGCAGCTTTTATCTGTCTAAATAGACTGCCTCTGGTGCTGGACCTGTATTACTCTACCTTCAGGACAGGGCATAGTTTCTCATGGCACTT
The DNA here is from genome assembly GCF_021461385.2 of Schistocerca piceifrons. Classification (NCBI taxonomy): domain Eukaryota; kingdom Metazoa; phylum Arthropoda; class Insecta; order Orthoptera; family Acrididae; genus Schistocerca; species Schistocerca piceifrons. The sequence continues at coordinate 544,046,582 of NC_060141.1, forward strand.
ACATGCATATGGTAGATGCAGGATTGCACAACACACTATAGTCAGTGTGTTGGTGTCTCATGTGGCCCAATATCAATTTCTTGTCATACCTCCTTGCTCAGTCTCAGTTATTTTTCAGAGTTTGTGTGTCCTTTATTACCAAGTTTTTAAGTCTGGAAATACCCCACCTTGTAATTTCAGGCACCAAGACTATGAATTGGGCAAGCCCATTTCACAATTGGGAATTAGGATCAGTCAGATCTAATTCTAATCCACATGCAGGATGCTATGGATGTGACACTTGGGATTAACTGAAGCATTTGATGCTGCTTTGCCACCCATAACCAAACTGTCAGGTTTCAACATAAATGAGATCTCAGGCCACACTATAGGCCAGACTGTCACCACAGCCTACATTCCAAACACTAGTACATCTACATCCACATACATATTCCACAAGCCACTGTATGGTGCTTGATGGAGGGTATCTTGTACCACTACAAGTGATTTCCTATCCTGCTCGACTCAAAAACAGAGCAAAGGAAAAATGATTATCTATATGACTCTGCATGAGCCCTGAGTTCTCTTATTTTGTCTTCATATTTCTCAGTATAATCATTCTGCAATCAGCTTCAAATGACCATTTTTCTAAACTTTCCCTAAAGTGTTCTGCTAAAAGATAAATATTAACAATACAGATGCAAAAGAAATATTGTCAGTATTTTGGTCTCTTTTGGTGCAGCCCCCAATGATCAGCCTTTCCTTCTCCTGCTGGCCGGTAATTCTCCCCTGCCCAGGGTTCCATGCCAATTTCCATAACTCTCCCCACTTCTTAAACCTTTCCAGTTATTTTACTTCAGCCCTCTTCCTTCCCCACCAGTCCTTCCACCGGAAGAATGAGCCACTGGCTCATTTCACTTACTTTTGTTTGTCTTTTCTTCTGCTGCTGCTTAGTGAGCAGATTTTTTTTTTTTTTATCTATCCAATTATATTATATTTTCAGCATGATTGCAGATAATATCCCCAAAGTAAAAGCTCAAATTAACTGCTTTTCTTACTGCTTGTTCTATAAATTCTCTGGAGATTTAGAGTCTGGAATTGGAAAACTTTGTATTGTTGAGTATGGACAATCACTACTAAAATGTACCCATATTTTTACATAACACAATAATGTTGCTGTGGCTAGTGTCTGTATGTTTGAACATCTCAAAATTAAGCACCAAATAGCAGCAAAATTACAACTATACTTCACAAACCACTGTGAAATGCATGGCAGAGGGTATTTCACACTGCAGCAGTTACTAGGGCTTCTTCTCATTCCTTTGACAAACAGATGGCGGGAAGAATGATTGGTGAAATGCCTCTGTGAGAGCTGTAATTAGTCTAATCTTGTTTTTACAATCTGTATGAGAGTGATAAATAGAGGATTGTACTATAATCCCAGATTCATCATTTAAATACAGTTCTTTAAACTATGTACATAGGCTTTTGTGGTATAATCTGCATCTATATTCAAGTATCTGCCAGTTCAATTTTTTCAGCATATCTGTAATACTCACCCACTGCTCACACAAACCTGTGACCATTCATGCTGCCCTTCTTTGTACATGTTCAATATCCTCTCTTAGTCCTATTTGACATGGAACCCACACACTTGAGCAACATCCTAGGATGTGTCACACATCTGTTTTGTAAGCAATCCTTGCATTTTCCTGGTATCCTCCCAATGAACTAAAGCCTACCACCTGGCATTGTAACATCAATCAAGATGACTTTTCTGTACTGGTACTCCAAACAGCTGTTACCTTTCCCAAGGGCATGCAGCTCTGCTGTACGATTAAATGATGATGGCATCATCTTGGGTAAAATCCTTCAGAGGTAAAGTAGTCCCCCCTGTTGGACTTCAGGTTGGGCTACTCAGGAGGATGTCATCACTAGGAAAAACAAAACTAGCATTCTTCAGGTCAGAACATGGAATGTTCGATACCTTAATTGGGCAGTTGGTATGCAAGAAAATTTAAAAAGGAAAATGGGTAAAGTGAAGTTCAGTTATAGAAATGAACAGGACTACTGGTCAGGTGAATGTGATGTTATAAATAGAAAACAAATAGAGGTAATGCAGGAATAGGCCTAATAATGAATAAGAAAATAGGAATTTGGTGAGCTACTATAAACAGCTTAGTGAATGCATTATCATAGCAAAGGCAGACATGAAACCAGCACCCACTGTAGTAGTAAAAGTTTAAATGCCAGCTAGCTCCACAGATGAGGTGACTGAAAAAATGTATGATGAAATGAAATAAGTTATTCAGATAGTTTATGGAGAGCAAAATTTAATTGTGATGGGAGACTGAATCCAATAGTATGAAAAGAAAGAGAAGCAAAAATAGTAGGTGAAAAAGGACTGGCGAAAAAGAATGAAAGAGCAAGCCACCTGGCAGAATTTTGCATAGGGCATAATTTAATCATCATTAACACTCGGTTTAAGAATCATGAATGAAGATTGCATACATAGAAGGACCTGGGGACACCACAAGGCTTCAGACTGATTATATGATGGTAAGACAGAGATTCTGGAAACAGAATTTAAACTGCAGGGATTCTGACAACAATTTATTAGCTAAGAACTGTTGAAGAAACTGCAAAAATGTAGGAAATTATGGAGGTGGGAACTGGATGATTTGAAAGAACCAGAGGCTGCTGAGAGTTTCAGAGGGAGCATTAGGCAACAATTACCTGAAATGGGAAAAGAAAAAAGCAGAAATGGGTGGCTTTGAGTATATCAATTAGTAAATGCAGCAGAGGACTCTATATGTAAACAGGCAAGCCCTAGTAGAAATCCTTGGATATCACAGGAGATAATAAATTTATCAGATGAAAAGAGAAAATGCAGTAAATGAAGCAGGTGAGAGGCGATACAATTGTCTAAAAAATGAGAGTGACAGGAAGTGTAAATGAGTAAGCCGGAATGGCTAGAGGACAAATGTAAAGACATAGGAGAATATTTAACTATGGGAAAAATAAATATCACCTATAGGAAAATTAAAGACACCTTTGGAGAAAAGGAAATCAGCTATATGAATATCAAGAGCTCAGATGGAAAATTAGTACTAAGCAAAGAACAGAAAACTGAAAGGCAGTACGAATAACTAGATGAATTTCAAGGTAATATTATGGAAAGGCAAGAAGATGTAGATGAACATGAGATGGGAGATTTGATACTGTATGAAGAATTTGACAGAGCACTGGAACATCTAAGCCAGAACAAGACCCTTGAGTAGATGGTATCTCACAACTATCTGATATCCTTGAGAGAGCCACCCACAACAAAACTATTCCACCTGGTGTGCAAGATGTATGAGACAAGTAAATACATGCAAGACTTCAAGAAAAAATGTAATAATTCCAATTCCAAAGAAATCATTTGCTGACAGGTGTGAATGTTATCGAACCATCATATTAATACGTAAGGATTGCAAATTACTAACAGAAGAATGGAAACAACTAAAAGAAGCTGACCTTGGGGAAGATCATTTTGTATTCCAGGGATATGTGGGAACATGCCAGGTAATACTGACCCTAGGATTTCTCTTAGAAGACAGTCTAAGGAAAGGCAAACCTACATTTATAGCATTTTTGGACTTGAGCTTTTGACAATGTTGACTGGTATTCTGAAGGTAGTAGGAGTAAAAATACAGGGAGCAAAAAGCTATACAGCAGTTATGAAAAGGAAAGGGCGTGAAAGGGATGCAGTGGTTGACAATGGAGTGAGACATCGTTGCAGCCTATCTGTATCTTGAGCAAGCAGTACAGTAAACCAAAGAAACATTTGGAGAAGGCATTAAAAGTTCAGAGAGAAGAAATAAAAGCTTGGAGGTTTACCAATGACATTGTAATCATGCCAGAGACGCCAAAGGAGTAGGAAGATCAGTTGAATGGGATGGACTGTGTCTTGAAAGGAGGATATAAAATGAATATTGACAAAAGCAGTACAAAGGTATTGTAATGGATCATAGTTGAATTAAACCAGACAGTCCTGAGGTAATTAGAGTAAATGGGACACTAAAAGTAGAAGTTGAGTTCCGCTATTTAGTTAATTCAATAAATGATGATGGTCAAAGTACAGAGGATATAAAATGTAGACTGGCAATGGCAAGAAAAAGAGTTTCTGAAGGAGAGAAATTTGTTAAAACTGAAAATAGGGTTAAGCATTAGAAAGTCTTTTCCGAAGGTACTTGTCAAGTGTTTTGCCTTGTATGGAAGGAAATATGGATGATAAACAGTTGTGACATGAAAAGAAGAGGTCTTTTGAAATGTGGTGCAACTGAAGAATAGTAAAAATTAGAGGGGTAGATCATGTAACTAATGAGGAGGTACTGAACAGAATTGGGTAGAAAAGAGATTTGTGGTACAGCTTGACTAAAAGAAGGTATCAGTTGATAGGACACCTCCTCAGACATCAAAGAATCACCAATTTAGTATTGGAGGGAAGTGCAGGGGGTAAAAATTGTAGAGGGAGACCAAGAGATGAATATAGTAAACAGATTCAAAAGGATGTAGGTTGCAGTAATTATCCAGAGATGAAGAGGCTTGCACAAGATAAAGTAATGTCGAGAGCTGCATCAAACAACTCTGAAGATCAAACAACAACAATAAAGATAATAGAAAATATTGATTTTAAAAGTAAATTGTCACTTGGTTAAAATTTTTTTCATACGGTGTTAAAGTGGATGTTGTTGTTGTTGTTGTTGTGGTCTTCAGTCCTGAGACTGGTTTGATGCAGCTCTCCATGCTACTCTATCCTGTGCAAGCTTTTTCATCTCCCAGTACCTATTGCAAACTACATCCTTCTGAATCTGCTTAGTGTATTCATCTCTTGGTCTCCCTCTACGATTTTTACCCTCCACGCTGCCCTCCAATACTAAGTTGGTGATCCCTTGATGCCTCAGAACATGTCCTACCAACCGATCCCTTCTTCTGGTCAAGTTGTGCCAAAAACTTCTCTTCTCCCCAATCCTATTCAATACTTCCTCATTAGTTATGTGATCTACCCATCTAATCTTCAGCATTCTTCTGTAGCACCACATTTCGAAAGCTTCTATTCTCTTCTTGTCCAAACTATTTATCGTCCATGTTTCACTTCCATACATGGCTACACTCCATATGAATACTTTCAGAAATGACTTCCTGACACTTAAATCAATACTGGATGTTAACAAATTTCTCTTCTTCAGAAACGCTTTCCTTGCCATTGCCAGCCTACATTTTATATCCTCTCTACTTCGACCATCATCAGTTATTTTGCTCCCCAAATAGCAAAACTCCTTTACTACTTTAAGTGTCTCATTTCCTAATCTAATTCCCTCAGCATCACCTGACTTAATTAGACTACATTCCATTATCCTCGTTTTGCTTTTGTTGATGTTCATCTTATATCCTCCTTTCAAGACACTGTCCATTCCATTCAACTGCTCTTCCAAGTCCTTTGCTGTCTCTGACAGAATTACAATGTCATCGGCGAACCTCAAAGTTTTTATTTCTTCTCCATGAATTTTAATACCTACTCCGAATTTTTCTTTTGTTTCCTTTACTGCTTGCTCAATATACAGATTGAACAACATCGGGGAGAGGCTACAACCCTGTCTTACTCCCTTCCCAACCACTGCTTCCCTTTCATGTCCCTCGACTCTTATAACTGCCATCTGGTTTCTGTACAAATTGTAAATAGCCTTTCGCTCCCTGTATTTTACCCCCGCCACCTTTAGAATTTTAAAGAGAGTATTCCAGTCAACATTGTCAAAAGCTTTCTCTAAGTCTACAAATGCTAGAAATGTAGGTTTGCCTTTCCTTAATCTTTCTTCTAAGATAAGTCGTAAGGTCAGTATTGCCTCACGTGTTCCAGTGTTTCTACGGAATCCAAACTGATCTTCCCCGAGGTTGGCTTCTACTAGTTTTTCCATTCGTCTGTAAAGAATTCGTGTTAGTATTTTGCAGCTGTGACTTATTAAGCTGATAGTTCGGTAATTTTCACATCTGTCAACACCTGCTTTCTTTGGGATTGGAATTATTATATTCTTCTTGAAGTCTGAGGGTATTTCGCCTGTTTCATACATCTTGCTCACCAGATGGTAGAGTTTTGTCAGGACTGGCTCTCCCACGGCCGTCAGTAGTTCCAATGGAATATTGTCTACTCCGGGGGCCTTGTTTCGACTCAGGTCTTTCAGTGCTCTGTCAAACTCTTCACGCAGTATCATATCTCCCATTTCATCTTCATCTACATCCTCTTCCATTTCCATAATATTGTCCTCAAGTACATCGCCCTTGTATAGACCCTCTATATACTCCTTCCACCTTTCTGCTTTCCCTTCTTTGCTTAGAACTGGGTTTCCATCTGAGCTCTTGATATTCATACAAGTCGTTCTCTTATCTCCAAAGGTCTCTTTAATTTTCCTGTAGGCGGTATCTATCTTACCCCTAGTGAGATAGGCCTCTACATCCTTACATTTGTCCTCTAGCCATCCCTGCTTAGCCATTTTGCACTTCCTGTCGATCTCATTTTTGAGACGTTTGTATTCCTTTTTGCCTGTTTCACTTACTGCATTTTTATATTTTCTCCTTTCATCAATTAAATTCAATATTTCTTCTGTTACCCAAGGATTTCTACTAGCCCTCGTCTTTTTACCTACTTGATCCTCTGCTGCCTTCACTACTTCATCCCTCAAAGCTACCCATTCTTCTTCTACTGTATTTATTTCCCCCATTCCTGTCAACTGCTCCCTTATGCTCTCCCTGAATCTCTGTACAACCTCTGGTTCTTTTAGTTTATCCAGGTCCCATCTCCTTAAATTCCCACCTTTTTGCAGTTTCTTCAGTTTTAACCTACAGGTCATAACCAATAGATTGTGGTCAGAGTCCACATCTGCCCCTGGAAATGTCTTACAATTTAAAACCTGGTTCCTAAATCTCTGTCTTACCATTATATAATCTATCTGATACCTTTTAGTATCTCCAGGGTTCTTCCATGTATACAACCTTCTTTCATGATTCTTAAACCAAGTGTTAGTTATGATTATGTTGTGCTCTGTGCAAAATTCGACCAGGCGGCTTCCTCTTTCATTTCTGTCCCCCAATCCATGTTCACCTACTATGTTTCCTTCTCTCCCTTTTCCTACACTCGAATTCCAGTCACCCATGACTATTAAATTTTCATCTCCCTTCACAATCTGAATAATTTCTTTTATTTCATCATACATTTCTTCAATTTCTTCGTCATCTGCAGAGCTAGTTGGCATATAAACTTGTACTACTGTAGTAGGCATGGGCTTCGTATCTATCTTGGCCACAATAATGCGTTCACTATGCTGTTTGTAGTAGCTTACCCGCATTCCTATTTTCCTATTCATTATTAAACCTACTCCTGCATTACCCCTGTTTGATTTTGTGTTTATAACCCTGTAGTCACCTGACCAGAAGTCTTGTTCCTCCTGCCACCGAACTTCACTAATTCCCACTATATCTAGCTTCAACCTATCCATTTCCCTTTTTAAATTTTCTAACCTACCTGCCCGATTAAGGGATCTGACATTCCACGCTCCGATCCGTAGAACGCCAGTTTTCTTTCTCCTGATAACGACATCCTCTTGAGTAGTCCCCGCCCGGAGATCCGAATGGGGGACTATTTTACCTCCGGAATATTTTACCCAAGAGGACGCCATCATCATGTAGTCAGATACTGAAGCTATAAATTAAAGTAGTGTGTTCAGATGTGTAACTGGATAAATATGTGAATTTTTTTCAAATGGCTTCTGTTGACTTGAAAGTATGATGATTACATCTGTATGTATCCATTGTTTTGAAATAGTTATTTTAAGATAAATAAGCAATATTTTCTGTTGATATTTTCGTGTAACTCTATGTAACACGCTAACACAACTGTGTGCATATCCATATTTTTAGATACCATACTTACATTACAACAATCATTAAATTTGTTGATATATTCCTGTAGGGCCTAATTGTGTAATTTTGAAACTTGTGTTGTGTATCTTCTAAACTCTGTGCCAACATGACGTGTTCATTACTACTGTATTGATTCATATATTGGCAAATAAATCTAATTTTATTACTAGGGTTCCCGTCGTATCATTAAATGTTAACACCTACCTATTAAACAAAAGATATCCCATTAACATTAAAGGAACACATTCATTATAACGAAACAGACAGCAGTCTTACCTCCACATGTTTCAGTCCAGGACAACTTGTTGCCCAAAAAGTGTTGGGATATGGATGTATTGAAATTGAAAAACAGAAATACCAAGCGTTTTCACACATAGATTTAAAAAATTTCTTTTGGGGCACAAAACTTTCACACAGTAAATGATTTTATTTTATTTTTTATAAAAAAGGGTAATAAATGTTAGGCCTGATTATAGTGCATGTTTCCTTCAAGTATGAACAAGTGAAAGTACAGTATAATGTCTATTACCTTCTAGTAATAGTGAATAAACTTTCATGAAACAATTAAAACTGTAACAATGTATTTATGAAAATTGTTTGTAAAAATGTATGCTGACTTGTCCAAAATCATATGTGCAAATTGTACAATATTATGATTACTTGGAACAATACAATTCGACATCAGGCAAGTGTCCGGATGGTTCCTATTTTAACACCCCAGCCACAACCTTATCAAGTGGACTTAAAATTACCGGTATGTAAAAGCTGCTGCTACTAGCTTATCACTCATCAAGTTAATACATTTTTATTACACCGCAACAGACATTATACTTGTCGCATGAGGCGCTGACGATTATAATGACAGGAGTTATTTACGTACTTTTATTTCATTGGTACCTAGACGCACATACTATTTTTTTTCTTTTTCATTTAACCTCAGTCCACCTCGTGTAAAACATAGTGTTTACTATTTTTCGGAAGATCCATTTATATTGTTGTATACTCTTCGTCTTCTTGATCGACTTCTGTATTCGATTGTGACTGTTGTATCGATAGTGTGTATGTGCAGAGTATCGATAGCACTCGGCGCCTTTATAGTCGTAGCGTCCGTCGAGCTGTGTTTATATCAGTTGTGAATGAAAGCACAAGGTGTCAACAACTCAGAGACTCAAATATTTTGATAATTCTAATATTTTCCATTAAATGTTAAGAGAAAGTTTACAGATTGCCAGATGAACACCTCTCAGACATAATTTTTGTGTCATTGTGTAAAAATTTCTTAAAGAAAATAGATTTCAGTTCCGACAACAGCGTAGAACACAGGAAATGGTCTCAGTTAAAGGGACTATCGCCGTAAAATCTCGCTGTGGAGAGCTTTAGTATTTGCTGTGCTTGAATAAATTGTGCAGAAGTTTCATGGCTGTGATTTTCTTAGTGTTAAACGTATAGCAGTACACTGTCACAATGGGTGATGAAGATTCAAGTGTCAGAGTGGCGGTGAGGTAAGTTATCAGCTATTATTCTTGTGTGTCAATTATCTCTAGTATTCATTTATTGTCTAATTATTACCGACGGTCTCCACGTCTTCAGAAGTTACATGTTTCAGAAGTGTACAATTAATTAAGCGTAATTACAGTAGTGGTTAAATGGTGCCGGTAACTCAGTACTGTTGTTCTTTATTACAGTTATTTTTATTACTATGATTATCCGTTAATGTCGTTATTTCATAGTCATTTTATTCTAGTCACATCAAGTTTAATTTTACTCATAAGTTGATACTTATTGTTGTTTGCTGTTTCGCCGCGTTCCATCTTTCAAATGATATCGTGTGTGGATGTGCAGGCCGTACATGCGCGCACTCGGCTAGCATGCAGCACTAAGAACCGCAGCGAATTACAGAACCTATTTGTCATCGTTTAAGAACTCATTTTCGCATATCGCTTACATGAAACGGGAATAAATTAAACGTGCTCTACTTAAACAGCAAAGTCATTGAAACTTATACATAAATTTATTACTTTACATACAATCTGAGAATACTGGTACCATTTTCGTAGGCTGACATCTGTTTTTTTAATCATCATTGATTGGTTCTTTGTCATTTTGTATTTCCGCCTGCATTCGAATTATGCTGTTCTTTAAGAAATTGTTTTAGAGATATGCGCCCATTTTACTAAATCTTATTGCGCATATCCTTTTCGAACTGATGTTAGTATTCTTGGAATGAATTTAAGACGAATCACTTCAAAGTTTTAGTGTAGGTGCTGGCATTTTAGTCTCTGCAAGTATTGAATCGGCTATGCAGAACACAGTGTTCATATTTATATCTCCTGTTTTCACCCTCAGTCGAAGAGAACCATCAGTGATTGATTAATAGTGTAAACCAGGCATGAAATATTCCGAAACTATTACTAGAACTTGTTTTATGTAATTGGTGACTCAGGTATAAGGAGTCGTTACATATACCTAAACGAAAGACCCAATAATACTCGAATGATTTTTATTAAAAACGTTTCTTCCTCGTCGGTTAGTCTGGAGGTTGCGGTTTCGAAAATTTTAACAAGGTTATAATCTAGATCTTAGTAGTGACATAACTCGAATGCAACGTTCTTAAAGAACGTCTGTTGTAGTTCAGCGACTTAAATTCCCAGAAAGCATTTACACGCATTCGTCAGTTTTCACTGGACAGAGCATTGTTGCCGATGGTGATGAGAAGCGCGCGTAGACGAACGGTGCCTACTTGTTAAGTTTTTGCCATGTACAACCTAAGATGTAGCTTCACAAGGTGCGACGTCAGATTAGGGCTTCCAAGGGGCTGAACATGTGCCCCGGAGGAAATTTTTAGTATTGAGGGGTACGACAGGAACAATCATTCGAAACAAAGTAGTCTAGTAACGTAAGAGCTCTGAGCATTTCATCCTCAATACTGTGAAACAAGTACGTGTACTGCAAGCTCTTTGCTGTCTATATTTTGGGAGGAGGTAGCATGGATCAAAGCAAGAACAATTTTTATAACCCTGCGGCAGGGTAAGCCACGACCCGAACAAATTCGATGCCCCCGTTGGTGCTATTATCACATAACCCGATAGAATGTGTAAGTGGAAAGACATTATATCCTTATGGTATGCTATATCGTGAAGTCACAACTGCAATGATTTCAGTCGTAGGAGTAAGAACCTACAAAGAGGATAGCGTATTGAACATTCGTGCCTCCCATACTATATAGAATGTTGCTCAAGTGTGGCACGGATGATCACGGTTTGGACTTACAGGAGAGCGCCACCGAAATGCTGAAAAACCTGAACTGGCCAGGCCCTTGAAAATAGACCCCAATATCCCACGAAAACTTACTACCAAAGTCTAAAGAACAAGTATTAATTAAGGAATCAAGCAATATATCGCAGTTCCCTATGTAATGCTCTTGTAAGTACCACGAAGACAATATTAATTACAGCGCGCATATAGGCTTTTAAGCAGTGCACTACTGCTTCGTTACCGATATGGTCATGAACATGTCCAGCGAGTTGACGCCCATTTTCAGGGTGTCTGGTGAAGAGAAGTTTCTCACAAATAGCGCGATTTATGGCTGGACACCTTCTGAATGCTCCTCGTATATTACAACAGACGTCGGCGAGCAGCCTCAGAGCAAAGGAGTTCTCGAAGTTCCCGTGCATTTGGGCTGTGGAAAAGCTAGCATGCCACACACGTTTCCTGCTGTTAGGCCTGTGTCGGTAAACTTTATATCGTGCGGCTTTTAAGTGTATTTAGCGAAACGTGATCTAAATCAGAAAAGTTTTATTTATCGGGGGACGACGAAAATGTGTGAACATCAAAAATACAACACGTTAACATGCCTAAATACAGTGTAGGTAAACCATTGGCATTCAAAACCACTTCTAGTCGTCTCGGAGTACATAAATACAACTCCTGTATGGTTTTCAAGATAATCTTATGCCATTCCTCTTGCAAAATAGTGGCAAGATCAGATGAAGAAGACGGAAGTGGCTACTTATTACGCACCCATCTCTCCGAAGTAGACCGCAGTGGCTCAATAATATTGAAATCTAGTGACAGTGGTGGCCAGGGGAGATGTGACAATTCATTGTCGTGTTCAGAATCAGTCCTGGACGATGCGAGCTGCGTGAACAGGTGCTCTTTTGTCTTTGAGAACAGCATCCCGTTGGGGAACAAACATTGTAGCGTGGGATGGACTTCATCAGCTAAAATGGTCACACAATCGTTGGTATACCTTGCACAATAACCATGGAGCCCACGGAATACCGCACTATGGCTGCCCAAAATAACACCGAACCCCGCCTTGCGTGCGGCTGATGAGCTCAGGCACGGAGTTGAAACAGCTAGTTCAGTTCGACTCGAGTTGGATAAGAGCAATTATTGCTGTTAGAGATGACATATCTGTACACAAAAATTTCGCAGCGTGCATACTTTGAAATTTAATAATGTATTCTTACTGCTACATTGTGTACACACAGGAAGCAAAATTACTTTATTTGCAATCCTACCTAGTTTTGCTGTTTTCATGATCAGCGGTATAAATTCAAGATGACCAGGTTTTGTCTTAAGTTTAGAATAAATATCTACACTTCCAGCGACCCTCAGTTTGGATTGAGGGTGAATTGTCTGTAGCCCTACGAGGCTGTTCTCGGAGGCCACAGTTGTACACAGGTGTGTACATCCTTAGAGACTTGCGACGAAATGCAAAAGCACGTGCAGGGGATCGAAAATTTGTGTAAGGTGTGGCAGCTGATACTTAACATAAATAAATGTGACGTAATGCGCGTAAATAGACGAAAAGAACAAAGAGAACGGCGACCAGTGGCTGGAATGAATCACTGCCTTTAAGTATATAGAAATTTACGTTAGAAGCGATTTAAGATGAAACCATCACATAAACCTAGCCGAAGGGAAGACAAATGCTCGTTTAAAATTTAGTGAAGAATCCTAAGTAAGCGTAATTCATGCTCGGAAGAGATCACCCACAAGACCCTTTTCAAACAGTTTTTGAGTATTGTCCGCTAGTCTGGGTCCCTAACGAAGTCGGGTTAACGGAAGAGATGAAAAAGACGAAGTAGAGCTGGACGATTCGTCTCGGGTTGTAGTCCTAATGAATTCGGCGGAAATGCTCAACTCGGTGCCATGGAAGACGTTACAAGAAAAACTATGCTCATTGTTGGTTCGTATAAAACTGAGTGCCAGCATTACGAAATGAGTTGGAAAATCTTTTTGTACCTTGCCTGGAAGGTGGCCCGTAAACTGAAGGGTAGGCCGAATGTAGGAAGTTAGTAGGAGCAGGAAAAGGTGAAATGCTTCGGTACTGCAATTCTACATCTACATTTATACTGTTCCAGTCGCGTATGGTTCGCGGGAAGAACGGAAAGCCTCCGTACGCGCTAGAATCTCTCTAATTTTACATTCGTGATCTCCTCGGGAGGTATAAGTAGGGGGAAGCAATATATTCGATACCTCTTCCAGAAACGCACCCTCTCGAAACCTGGACAGCAAGCTACACCGCGATGCAGGGCGCCTCTCCTGCAGAGTCTGCCACTTGAGTTTGCTAAACATCTCCTTAGCGCTATCACGCTTACCAAATAACTCTGTGACGAAACGCGCCGCTCTTCTTTGGATCTTCTCTATCTCCTCTGTCAACCCGACCTGGTACGGATCCCACACTGGTGAGCAATACTCAAGTATAGGTCGTACGAGTGTTTTGTAAGCCACCTCCTTTGTTGATAGACTACATTTTCTAAGGACTCTCCCAATGAATCTCAACCTGGTACCCGCCCTACCAACAATTAATTTTATATTATCATTCCACTTCAAATCGTTCCGCACGCGCACTCCCAGATATTTTACAGAAGTAACTGCTACTCGTGTTTGTTCCGCTATTAAAAGTGGTTTTACTATATCACAACCCTATACATGAGTACATATAATGTAACTTAACTTTGGCTGAGATGAGCACGTAGGTGCGAAGCTGTACATCAGACATCGGCTAGAAGGTACAAAGGCAAAATCTGTAGTGGCTCGCCCACTATGAAATAGAAACAATGTTGCTTGGTCGTCTACTCGGAATCAAATGGGCTGAATCCGGAGCTGCGCTCGTAGAGCTGCACAGCGCCGGCTAGAGGACGCTGTCGTCTGTGTCGCAGTGCTAACCTAACAGAGCGCATCGTAGCTATCAATACCATAAATATACTACATCCACCTGCGTATATTTCATGTTACGATCAAGATGCTAAATGTAGTGTGTTCCGCCGTACACCGGATGTCTTGAGGAATGTAGTGTTTCATTGGCTAGGACAGCGCTTCATCAGCATCGTTGAAGAGGCACAGACAACCAGTATGGAAGCCGTAGTTGTAAGACGCTAGTTGTGTTGGATAAGGCTTGTAGTCCGCGTGCCCAATAATCGCATTCCGAAACAAGTGTGTAACTCAGTGAACAGCGGGAGGCCAGAGGAAACGATTTAAGGACGCAGTTAAGGCTGACGTAAAGGTGACACATGAATGTTGACAAATGGGAGGCCTCGGCCTTTCACAACTCATCCTGGAGATCACTGGTCCATCGCAAGGCACTTCACTTTGAAGTGACCAGCCGCCCAACAGCGATTGATAAGAGACTGCGTAGAAATGAACATTCTGAGACGAAATGGCAGGAGAGGAATCTGCTCTACCTGGGATCGATCACTGCGGTAAACGGCGTACCTCTCACAGCCAACAGTACCATCACCTACGGACTTCCGGACTCACAGATGATTGGAAGACAAACCTACTCGACTATAACTGTTCGTTCTGATGTGATACAAATACAAGCCTAGTGGGAACACTTTGTCCTTCCGTAGCGTGTGGAAACCAAGCAATAAATAGATCTGATAACCGTTTAGTGCAGTCTGTCCAACAGTGTATACTTGCTTTCGTTATATAATGGAACGTATTTGCAACACACTTCCTCATAGAGCTCACACAGCATCTCTCCTGACTACGATTAGCTCAGTTAGCGGTCTTCTCTATACAGCAATCTGTTTACGTACTCAGGGCAGGGCGATTGTCAGAAGAGGGGAACGGGGAATCGTGTAGCGGGCTATCAGTATCGATCTTCTTGTTAAATGTTAACGGAAGCACTTCAGACGCTCATGACATCCATAAAGATTCAGTTTGTGCTTCCAGATGGACTGTCAACAGCACCCTAAATATTCCATCCCGTTTCTCCGCAATTGCCTTTCAAGGATAGCTAACAGTTACGAGTTATACGGAAATATGAATCGAAACTGGACTCCATCTATATGAATCTGGGAATATAGCAAGCCACAGACTTTAAGTGAAAGTGTAGCCTGTCCTCTGTGCACATTGGCCACATTGTGACGGAACCCAAGGAGAAATTGGAGAAGGGCATGAAGGTTCAGGGAGAAGAATAAGAGCTCAGAGGTTTGTCGTTGATATTGTATTTGTGTCAGAGGTGGAAGGCGTCGTACAGCGTCAGCGCGTCGATCTATGTCGCCGTCTCGCAAGTACCGTCCTGTGGCACGGATGATGTCTTCTCTTGTGTTGTAGTACTCGCCACGAAGAGGCTCCTACATTTTGGCGAACAGGTCGTAATCGCACAGACTCCTATCAGGTGAATACGGTGGATGTTCCAGTATCTCCAACCCCCACGTACAGCAGGAGCTCCTGCACAGTATTCGCAGTGTGGCATTGTGCATTGTCATGATGGGATGCAGTGCCAGAATGAGCCGTCGCTTTCTTCTCAGTGCGGGGCGAAGGTGATGCCGCAAAAAAATCCAGAAGTAGGCTGCAGTGACCAGGTGCCCCGTCGGTACGATGTGATGCAGGATTAACGCATGTATATCATAAACCACAATAACCATCACTTCACTTGCTGTGGGCGAGGAGAACCCGTTTCCATTCACTGGACTGCCGCTTTAATCGTGGTTGACACGACGAAGCGAAGGTTTTGTCCATACTGACGATCCTTCCATGGGAGCCTTCACACATACTTACCCCCCCCCACACACACACACCTACCTGTGGCAGCGATTGAGCAATCTCTCTATTATAAGTGCATAACGATGTCAATGTTGCACCTCGGTCATTGCACGCAGTACCCAATGCCCTTGCGTTCCAAAGGACGGCCCTTGCCGAGACATCGACAGAGATAGAGAATAGACACGCCAACGGTGTTCCACGCTTTCCATTTGTGTAGGGCGATTATTTTGAGGGCGTGTAATACGATGAACGTCTGTCAATGAAACCTTTGTGAACTATAACAGTGTTACCAATATTTATATCCAACCTGTGTGAACAGTTCACACAAGAGGAAAATAGCTCTTGAAATGTGGTGCTGAAGGAGACTGACGATCAAAAGACGTGGATGGGGTAATTAATTAGGAGGTAAATTTATGGCACAACTTGACTAAAAGATGAGGTCGGTTGATATGACACACCTAGAGGCATCAAGGATTGAGGGTTAGGCCGGTATTACACTATCAAATTTCTTTGTCAAAGATTTAATCAAAGATGTGATCAAATATTCCGTCAAATATATTTGACAAAGATCTTTGACGTAGCGCTAGAAGGGGTATTACACTGTCATCAAATTTTTCGTCAAAGTTCAAGATGGCTGACAACTTATTAACCGCAGCAGTTGCATGTACCACAATTGCATTGTGTGCACATGCGGAAAAAAAGTGGGGGGGGGGGGGGGGGGGGAAGGAACCATACATACGAGGGTGACAGTCTTAAATTCCAGGGATTACAACTTGATAATAAATTCAGTTGGGAGGAGCACACCACAGAACTGCAGAAACGCCTTAACAAATCTGTATTTGCAATTCGAGTGTTACCAGACATAGGCAACATAAAATGAAAAAGCTTGCATACTTTGCCTACTTTCATTCCATAATGTCATATGGGATAATATTTTGGGGTAAGTCTTGAAGTCAAACAAAAGTTTTCAGAGTCCAAAAGCATGTAATACGTATTATTTGTGGAGTAAATTCACGGACGTCCTGCAGAAACCTCTTCAAAGAACGGTATACTAACTACTACTTCTCAGTATATTTACTCCTTAATGAAATTTGTCCTAAATAATATATCTCTTTTTCCAGCAAACAACTCAGTTCATATATACAATACCAGGAACAAAAAGGATCTGCACAAGGACTTAAAAGCACTTACTTTAGTTCAAAAAGGGGTCCACTACTCAGGAACAATCTTCAATAATTTGCCAGCAAACATAAAAAATTTAGTTAGAAATAAAGATCAGTTTAAAAGGAGCCTGAAAGACTTACTAGTGGCCAACTCCTACTCCATTGGCGAAATTTTTAATAGAAACAAATGATGTATTATATTTATTCATACTATTAGTATTGTTATTTCAGCTTTAAGAAAATCGACATGTTCCACATCCACGAGGATCTCCTCAGCACGGATCTATGGAACGAAAAACTAATATAATCTGGGTGAAGCCGTGGGTTTTACGACGACACGATAAAAGCATTCAACAAAACTTGTTACATGAGCTTACAGTGGAAGACGTCAAGTCGTACATCAATTACTTAAGAATGGATGAGCATACATCTCTGTATGTGCTCAATGAAGTGCACCCTCATATCACAAAGCACAATATTCACTTAAGAACTGCTACATCTTCAGAAGACAGGCTCACTGTAACACTCCGATTCCTTGCTACAGGAGAGGGTTATGTTAGGTTAGGTCAGGTCAGGTCTCCAATCTTCTTAATCTATTTTTGTATTCAGGGTGCCTCACGTTGTAAAGCGCCTCATCAGCTTCAGACATCTCTATTAATTTTGTAGTTGTCGGCACACACCAAATGTATTTACCAGCAATGGTTATAAAAACACTACAGACGACAGAACGCTGCAGCGATGCTAGCGCTCCATGTGGTAACATGTCACATTGCAGTGAACAGAGGACAAGCGATTTCTTTGATCAAATATACAGCGAGGCCCTAGATTTGATCAAATATTGGACGACATTTGACAAAGTCCCTATTACACTATCAAATATCTTTGACAAAGACATATGACAAAAAAATTTGATAGTGTAATACCGGCCTTATGGAGGGAAGCGGAGGTAAGAATTGTAGAGGGAGACCAGGGGAGAGACGCACAGGATCGGTAAGCGTGAAGGGCTGTATCAGAGCATAATTCGGACTTAAAACAACAACAACAACGACGACGGCGACGATGAGGGCGATATAAAAAGTCGTAAATGTGATGGAAAAACATGAGCTGTTTTATGTTTACTGCTAGTTAAAGTCGTCTCCCGATTTGTCCGTGAATTACGGTCTGGCGCCGAACGCATGTTCTTTAATGTGGAGTATGCCTTCGTCTCTTGTCTTATCCGTTTCAACGCAACAAAAAATGTTCTTGATCTATTTATCACCCACTCGAGTGTGTGTGTGTGTGTGTGTGTGTGTGTGTGTGTGTGAGAAACTGCTGAGGTCATCGGTCCCTAGACTTGAACACTACTTAAACTAACTTATGTTAAGAATAACACACACACACGCGTCCGGGGGAGGACTCGAACCTTCGGTTGGAGGCCGCACGACACCACCAACGCCTCTGTTTACATATACTGTATGTACCACCTCCATTACAGTTTCATAAATGTTAACTACTCCACATTGCACACTCATTATTTGAAATCCTGATCCTTCAAGTAATTTGCAGCATGTTTCTATCCATTGCTTGCTGAACGTCCCTTCTCTTTTCTACAGGTTTTCGCATTATAGACCTATATCGCTGACGTCAGTCTGTTACAAAATTATATGCTCACGCTCTATATCGACCCTGGAGAACGAAAATTCGCTCTGTAGAACCCGTATAGGTTCCGTAAACATAGAGACACAGTTCGGTTTGTTCGTCCATTTAATCCAGAGCGTTGTACACAAGGGTACAGAGGTCTTCTTTAACTGCGGGAAGGCATTAGACACAGTTCCGCACTGTGGTTTAGTGAATCCCGATCGAGCCTACCTGGTATCGGACCAGATTAGTGACTGGACTGACGGCTTTGTAAGAGAGAAAACTCAGTACGTTATTCTTAATAAGACTAAAGCGACAGATGTCTAGATAATTTCGGGAATACCGCTAGGGGGGTGTTACGAGGCCAGTACTGTTTACAGTGTATAAATGTTCAAATGTGTGTAAAATCTTATGGGACTTAACTGCTAAGGTCATCAGTCCCTAAGCTTACACACTACTTAACCTAAAGTATCCTAAGGACAAACACACACACCCATGCCCAAGGTAGGACTCGAACCTCCGCCGGGACCAGCCGCACAGTCCATGACTGCAGCGCCTAAGACCGCTCGGCTAATCGCGCGCGGCTACACTGTATATAAATGATCTAGTGGATAACGTCGAAATCTCCATGAGCTTTTTGTAGATGATACTGTTGTCTTGGCAACACCAGAAGACTAGCGAAATGCAGGAAAACCTAGGGAGGGTCGATTATGATTGGTGCATGGACTGGCAGTTGACCCTGAGCGTAAATAAATGCAACATATCGCGTTACCTTCAGATGAAGAGATCTATTGCTGTTTCACTACTCCTTCTGCGAAAAATCACAGGAAACAATGACAACCGCAAAATACGTAGGAGCGATCGAATGTGGAATCACCACATAAAACTAATTGTTGGAAAAGCAGAAGACAGGCCGAGATTCATTGGAAGACTTACGGAAATTTAATCCATATACGAAACAAAAGGCTTACAAAACGTTTGTTCGAGCGGTTTCGCAGTACTTGTTCACCTGTTTTAGACCCTTACCAAGCAGTATTAACAGAGAAGATCCAACGAAGAGCGGCACGTTTCGGCAGGGCATTTTTTTCTTGGTGAGAGGGCTAAACAGAGTTGCTTTACAAACTCCGCTGTTAGCCGCTAAAAGAGAGGCGTTGTGTTACCACCGAGAGCGTTGCTGTAGAAATTCCAGGAACGTGTGTGTGTATATAAGAGTCGGGCAAATATTAATTCTTCCGACGTATGTCTCGCGAAATGGCTATGACAACAAAATCAGACAAATTAAATCTCACACGAAAGTTCATAGACAGTGTTCTTACTAGGCACCATTCGTGAATGAAACAGAGAAGGGGCGAAATGGTAACTGATTTTGCCCTTGAAGTATTTTTTGTAGCAAATCATATGTTTGTATAATGCTTGATATGTCCTAAATATTGCATCTTTCGGCATTTCACTATCTTTATTAATTTAGGTGTTGTGTTCGTTCTTCTCAAAACTTCTACGTTTGTCCCTCTCTGGGTCCAAGGTATTCTCGGGATCCGCCTATAAAGCCACAATTCAAAGGCTTCCAGCTTCTCCGTGTTTTTATTTAAGGTCAATATCTCCAACCCATATAGGACAGAATATACAAAGCAGTGCAAAAGTCTGATCTCTGTTCTTAGTTAGTTATGGCTTTTGAAGATAACACATATTTTGAAACACACTTTTGTTTTCCCGGTGAGTATCTTTGTTTCTTGCGAGTTATCCCTATTTTCATTTATTGCGGTGTCAAGGTATGTATAGTGTTTTACCCTTTCTAATAAGGTAGTAAGTAGGTTATCTTTGTACAAAATATGAATATGAATGTTACGAGAACATTCCAGGCGCGTCGCCATGACGGAAGATTCAATTTAGGTTTGGGTTCGATCCTGGCTAATCAATGGCGCTAACGGTATAAATTGCATTTTTCATAACTATTGCGTAAGTTACAGAGCCTCTATGGTAGAGGTCGTTCATTCCCCGAGGTTCTCGATCTGGTCGTAACTGGTTCGAGACCCCGTGCTGAAGGTGTGTTCAGTCTGCAGAATTCGCAGACGAAGGAATAATATCGACAGATTACAGTTTCTGAAACCTATGTAGTATGCAGATATCTTGGGTTGGATTCCACACCGCTCCGTGCCGTTCTACGACATGAAGGGAGACGATATTGTTGATATCCGCCCATACCAACATAGAGCTCGACGGCAGCCTCAGTGCCTCTGAGGTCTACGTTGTTTACCAACAAAGAGGATCATCCTTTTGCCGTTCCTCTCTACGTGTATTCACAGCATAAAAGAATATCTTACATTGCACAGGCGCTTGTTAGCCAACCATCGCTACGTACGTGAAATAAGGTCGGAAGAAATAAGTGAAAAACTACATTCACAGAGATCCTGCCCAGAAGAATATCGCATTGTCTCCGACATTCGTACGTCTTTGACTAAGTAAATACGTCACTTACAGGTTTTCGTTGTCACGATCGACTGGCCCTAGTCGCTGGATATTTTCAAACCGGGATGGATTTCTCTGAAAAGCATGCCACTTTTTCATTAGCGTCGTGCATAGCATATGATTTATTATCTGGATGAACATCAAAATGTTGTACCACAGATAAATCGTTTGCAGCTAGAGACATGATGCAACTCCTATTCAACGAAATTTAGGAGAACCGTTACTGCTTATCATATTCACGGAGGGACGGAAAGTCATGGGAAGCCACTGGATGTGGTTTTGCTTCACCGACTGATGAAGAACATGCAGTGCATTCATCTCCGTACAGCCCGGGCACAGGTCTATATTTTTAAAACCCTATTCCGGCACCCCGTACCAGTTGGAGCGTAAGGACAACAAAAATTAGATTCTGAGAATTTAGCGTAGTTATTGACCGCATTTAAAAACTTAAATGCTGCATAGTCTACTCAGTAAGACGTATAATCTAAAGTTAACACAATAAAACAAGTATTACAGTTCGGAACAGTGTGCCTGTTTAAAGCCAGCGGAACTGACTGCGCGCAAATACTCAGACTTCGGAATGAGATTTTCACTATGCACCGGAGTGTGCCCTGATATGAAACTTCCTGGCAGATTAAAACTGTGTGCCGGACCGAGGCTCGAACTCGGGATCTTAGCCTTTCGCGAGCAAGTGCTCTACCATCTGAGCTAGCCAAACACGACTCACGACCCGTCCTCACAGCTTCAATTCTGGTAGTACCTGTGAGGAAGGGTCGTGAGTCGTGTTTGGCTAGCTCAGATGGTAGGGCACTTGCTCGCGAAAGGCTAAGATCCTGAGTTCGAGCCTCGGTCCGGCACACAGTTTTAATCAGCCAGGAAGTTTCACTCAGACTTCATTCATCCAGTATTTGAGAATGAGAGCACTTAGCGACTTCCAACAAACCTTAAGTGTATGGCTCTGAGCACTATGGGACTTAACATCTGAGGTCATCAGTCCCCTAGAACTTAGAACTACTTAAACCTAACTAACCTAAGGACATCACACACATCCATGCCCGAGGCAGGATTCGAACCTGCGACCGTAGCGGTCGCGCGGTTCCAAACTGACGCGCCTAGAACCGCTCGGCTACAACGGCCGGCCAAACCTTAAGTGTAATTTCAAGCTTTTCCTAAACTTTTTCTCGCTTACCTAGTTGAAGGCAAATACACTGAGGTGACAAAAGTCATGGGATAGCTATATGCACATATACAGGTGGCGGTAGTATCGCGCACAAAAGGTATAAAATGGTAGTGCATTGGCGGAGCTGTCATTCGTACTCAGGTTATTAATGTGAAAATGTTTGCGACGTGATCATGGCCGCACGACGGGAATTAACAGACTTTGAACGCGGAGTGGTAGTTGGAGTTAGACGCATGGGACATTCCATATCGGAAATCGTTAGGGAATTCGGTATTCAGATCCACAGTGTCAAGAGTGTGCCGAGAGTACGACATTACCTCTCTACACGGACAACGCAGTGGCTGATGGCCTTCACTTAACGACCGAGAGCAGCGGCGTTTGAGTAGGGTTGTCAATGCTAACAGAGAAGCAACATTGCGTGAAATAAGCGCAGATATCAATTTGGGACGTACGGTGAGCGTATCTGTTACGACAGCGATGCGAAATTTGGCGTAAATAGGCTATGGCAGCACACGATAAACGGGAGTGGTCTTACTAACAGCACATCTCCTCCAGCGCCTCTCCTGGACTCTTGGCCATAGCGGCTGGATCCTAGACTACTGGAAAGCCGTAGCCTGGCCAGATGACGCCGGATTTCCGTTAATAAAAGCTAATGGTCGGGTTCGATTGTGGCGCAAACTCTACGATGCCGTGGACCCAAGTTGCAACAAGGCACTGTGCAAGGAGGTGGTGGCTCCATAATGTTGTGGCTGTGGCTGGCCTAGCTGAACCGATCGTTGCTGGAATTAGTTTACTTGGAGACCATTCGCAGCTATTCAATGACTTCATGTTCCCAAGCAACGATGTAATTTTTGTGGATGACGATGCGCAATATGATTTGGCCGCCCAGATCACACGACGTGAATCCCTTCGAACATGTGCGGGACGTAATGAAGAGGTCAGTTCATGCACAAGTTCCTGCACCAGCAACACTTTCGCAATTGTGGACGTCTGGAGAGGTAGCGTGGCTAAGTATTTCTGCAGGGGACTTCCAACGGCTTGATGAGTATATGCCACGTCGAGTTGCAGCACTATGCCGGGCAAAAGGAGGCCAGACGCGATATTAGGTTTCACATGAATTTTGTCACCTCAGTGTATTTTACACATTAACTGATTTGTAAAGTAATCAGGCGCTTGAAGCTGTTTCATACACGGGAGTTGAATTCTTTAAAGAATCGGAGGTTTGCAGGCGTTTTCCTGACGCCATACGTTCAAAACAGCGGCGATCTGACTCAGGCAGACCTAGATCGCCGACTATGGCTCTGCGGAAGCGACGTGACGTCCGTTCGGCAAACACTTCTGGCCGTCGTGCGCGGCGGTTTATGGTTGTAGGGACAAAGTCTCTGCGATTCAAGACCCACCCCAAACATTGTTGACCTCGAAACACGAATTCTTTTGTGGTGTGAGATAAGCTATGACCCATTTTCCCTTGCGTCATTTCACATTCGAAATCGTTAACTCGCGACGTGTTGCCATGTTCGCTGCGCGTGTCTTAAAATATGGCTCAGGTGTCGGGTCTACACTCGCACCGCCAACAGCATCATTCGAGCGTCATACATCGCAAATCTTGAAATAAAAGAACCCTAACTGTAACCTTACTCTATTCACTTTGTACACAACCACTTAGCAGAAAATGGAAAACTTTAATGTTTCCTACACGCTTGCCGTAAAACAGTACGACGTTCCATATAAAATTAAGTTGGTAATGTACTCATTCAGGGGGTTGTGTTAGGGATATTAACGACTAACACTTGCAGGAAACTCCGTTTGGTCTACTTTTTAGCAAACAGAACACAGCATGTTGTTATCAATGGAGAGACGTGTACAGACGTTAAAGTAACCTCTGGCGTGCCACAGGGGAGTGTTATGGGACCATTGCTTTTCACAATATATATAAATGACCTAGTAGATAGTGTCGGAAGTTCCATGCGGCTTTTCGCGGATGATGCTGTAGTATACAGAGAAGTTGTAGCATTAGAAAGTTGTAGCGAAATGCAGGAAGATCTGCAGCGGATAGGCACTTGGTGCAGGGAGTGGCAACTGACCCTTAACATAGACAAATGTAATGTATTGCGAATACATAGAAAGAAGGATCCTTTATTGTATGATTATATGATAGCGGAACAAACGCTGGTAGCAGTTACTTCTGTAAAATATCTGGGAGTATGCGTGCGGAACGATTTGAAGTGGAATGATCATATAAAATTAATTGTTGGTAAGGCGGGTACCAGGTTGAGATTCATTGGGAGAGTGCTTAGAAAATGTAGTCCATTAACAAAGGAGGTGGCTTACAAAACACTCGTTCGACCTATACTTGAGTATTGCTCATCAGTGTGGGATCCGTACCAGATCGGTCTGACGGAGGAGATAGAGAAGATCCAAAGAAGAGCGGCGCGTTTCGTCACAGGGTTATTTGGTAACCGTGATAGCGTTACGGAGATGTTTAATAAACTCAAGTGGCAGACTCTGCAAGAGAGGCGCTCTGCATCGCGGTGTAGCTTGCTCGCCAGGTTTCGAGAGGGTGCGTTTCTGGATGAGGTATCGAATATATTGCTTCCCCCTACTTATACCTCCCGAGGAGATCACGAATGTAAAATTAGAGAGATTAGAGCGCCCACGGAGGCTTTCAGACAGTCGTTCTTCCCGCGAACCATACGCGACTGGAACAGGAAAGGGAGGTAATGACAGTGGCACGTAAAGTGCCCTCCGCCACACACCGTTGGGTGGCTTGCGGAGTATCAATGTAGATGTAGATGTAGAACCGCCCAGGGGTTTCCTAGCTCCGTACAGCACCTGCAATAAGTGGTACCGGGAAGTAGTAACGTCCGTGGCTCTTTGTGGCTGTTGCGAAAGGTAGTTTCATACGGAGAGATAACTACAATATAAAATAGTTGCTAGATGCAGAACGATATGTTAAGACTGGTGGATGATCCCCAACACACTAATCCGTCCAGACAGGCCTCGGAAGACCCAACAGGATCGATCGACTGCCGTGTCATCGTCAGCCGATAGGCCTCACTGAATGCGGATACGGAGAACCATGTGTTCAGCTCACCGCTCTCCCGGCCGTTGTTAATTTTCGTGACCGGCGCCCCCTCTTCTCAGTCAAGTAGCTCCTCAGCTGACCTCACAAGAGCTGAGTGCGCACCACTTGCTAACAGCGCTCGGAAGACCCACATGGTTGGCCAGCCAAATATTAGCCAAGCCTGACAACGCTTACCGTCGGAGATCTGACGGGAATCGGTGCTATCACTGCTGTAAGGGCACGAGTACAAATGGAACAAAAATGAATCAAAAAATAACTGCCCTTCAAAATAGTCCCCCAGTGGATGAAGACAGTGTTGCTAACGACGGGGAAGGCGCTGAATGTCACTAACATTCTAGAATGAGATTTTCACTCTGCAGCGGAGTGTGCGCTGATACGAAACTTCCTGGCAGATTAAAACTGTGTGCCCGACCGAGACTCGAACTCGGGACCTTTGCCTTTCGCGGGCAAGTGCTCTACCAACTGAGCTACCGAAGCACGACTCACGCCCGGTACTCACAGCTTTACTTCTGCCAGTACCTCGTCTCCTACCTTCCAAACTTTGCAGAAGCTCTCCTGCGAACCTGCAGAACTAGCACTCCTGAAAGAAAGGATATTGCGGAGACATGGCCTAGCCACAGCCTGGGGGATGTTTCCAGAATGAGATTTTCACTCTGCAGCGGAGTGTGCGCTGATATGAAACTTCCTGGCAGATTAAAACTGTGTGCCCGACCGAGACTCGAACTCGGGACCTTTGCCTTTCGCGGGCAAGTGCTCTACCAACTGAGCTACCGAAGCACGACTCACGCCCGGTACTCGCAGGAGAGCTTCTGTAAAGTTTGGAAGGTAGGAGACGAGGTACTGGCAGAAGTAAAGCTGTGAGTACCGGGCGTGAGTCGTGCTTGGGTAGCTCAGTTGGTAGAGCACTTGCCCGCGAAAGGCAAAGGTCCCAAGTTCGAGTCTCGGTCGGGCACACAGTTTTAATCTGCCAGGAAGTCACCAACATTGCCATCATTATGTGCCGTCTGCCACCGAAATGCTGTGAGGATGCCCCGTTTGCAAAGCGCCTCCCACACAATTGTTTCTTCAGTTGTGGCATGAGGTCGGAGTCGCACGCATTTGGATCTAGTGAGTAGGAGGGATGGGGGATGATTTGCCACCCCAACGCTCTAAGCTATTTTCGATGACACCAGCTGTGTGGGCTGTAGCGTTATCATGCAGTAGGCCTGCGTTACCCTGCAGTGCCGGACGTTTTCGCCATCACCCGCAGCTGCTCGTAGTTCCACGTGACAGTGAGCAGCATGTCTGCCAGCGAGAAAGGCAATTTTCACGTGTGCTTGCTGTTCCACTCTGCTTGCATCCATTTTGTAGCACGGTCAAGCTCTCACACTGAATGTTTCAGGCGCTGGCACCGAGCCACCCTCACATGCGGCAGGAGTCTGTCGGTTGACTTCGGTACTGTTGCCGCAGACTGTCGACTGTATTTATTGCGATTACTGCGATGCTACGTGTTTGCACGATATACGATTGTTGCCATGACTTACGGCACGATTATCGTAGAATACATCCTCCAAGGATATAGATTACGAAACCTTTTAACTGTACGGTTCTTGAGGGTTGTATTCCCTTTTCGGAATCTTTATCAAGTTTTGGATGATTCAAAGAAGAGCTATGCAATTGGTCACGAGTTTTACTCAAATGGTTCAAATGGCTCTGAGCACTATGGGACTTAACATCTATGGTCATCAGTCCCCTAGAACTTAGAACTACTTTAACCTAACTAACCTAAGGACAGCACACAACACCCAGCCATCACGAGGCAGAGAAAATCCCTGACCCCGCCGGGAATCGAACCCGGGAACCCGGGCGTGGGAAGCGAGAACGCTACCGCACGACCACGAGATGCGGGCGAGTTTTACTCAGCCCGAGAGCATCACACAAATAGTTTACACCAGTAGGGAACTGTGCAGGATAAGCACTGTGAATCACAGAACGTTTCCTCTTAAAACGTGAAGAGCCGCAGGCCCCAGGAATCGTATTGCTTCCCGTTTCCATACATCTCACATAATGACCGCAGTGGGAAAATTAAAGAAATTAGATAATGTGTAGAGGCTTGCCGACAATTGTTTTTCTAAGCGCTATCGACGAATAGAATAGAAAGAGGTATCTTACTGGCACCATATAATGTAATTCATACAGTATTATTAATTTGTTTGAGCTAGTTTTCCATTCTGCTGGCACAAATGCTACACAGTGTCACGGAACTGCAAGCAACTGTGAGTGACGGCGAAAACGTCCGTCACTGCTGGGTAATGCAATCATACTGCGTGATAACGCGAAAGCATTGTATTATATACAGCCAGTTAAAGAACTGATAGACCATAAGCGGCAAACATACTGCCTCCCTACAATGGTAGTACGACAGTTCCATTTTCTTGCATCTGAGTACCCAGCAGCCGTTACTTGCGAGGACCAGTGGCATTGTAGGTCGGCGCTGCCCTTGGGCGTCTTCGTGCTGAAAAAAGTGGTTTGCCGTACTCCAGCTTTTCATCACCATGCGCCGCTGACCAACCACAGAAGTAGCTGATAATGCGACTCGTAAAGTCTTATTTGCCTTCCTTTTATAAAACGCAGTGCGGAGTCTCAGTAACTGAGATTTAACTATGAGTTGTGTTAATGACTGTTTCAAATGTGTGTGAATTCCTAAGGGACCAAACTGCTGAGGTCATCGGTCCCTAGACTTACACACTACTTAAATTAACTTATGCTAAGAATAAAAACACACACCGGAACTTACGTGTATCAATTTGTGCAGCGCACTTGACTCGATAGCCACGATACGATCGAACTGAGTATATTCGCAGATATTTCATGCGTCAAGAATTTGCGTGTAAAAGAATTCAGCACCTTATACTGGACGTAGAATGTTCAATAGAAACGAAATTATCATCTGCGCCTCCTTCAGACACTAACTATACAATAAACGTAAACGATTTGGGTGAACATTACCAGGCTGCTCGCTGAAGATGATTCTTTCTACAGGCGAAGTGTCGACGCTGAATGACACAGAAGTGCAGAAAGACTTGAACCAGCAGTTGAGTCCCATAGTGCTCAGAGCCATTTTTTGTTCCAACATTTCTACGGAATCCAAACTGATCTTCCCCGAGGTAGGCTTCTACCAGTTTTTCCATTCGTCTGTAAAGAATTCGTGTTAGTATTCTGCAGCCGTGGCTTATTAAACTGATAGTTAGGTAATTTTCACATCTGTCAACACCTGCTTTCTTTGGGGTTGGAGGTTAATACTACAAAAAGATATATGGGACAAAAATGTAGTAGGAAAGGCGAATGGAGTACTTGGATTTTTGAAGTTATAATAATGTACAACGCAACTGAAAAAAAAGAAAGGCAGCAGTGCAGCTTGTTTTACAGTTCTGCTACAACGTTTGGATTCTGTGCCAAAAGTAGGCATGAGAAAAGGCATCACGAATACAGAAAACCGTTGGTGAGACTGTAACGGCTCAGTATAGCTTATACGAACATGTAACGGAGATGCCCTGGGAATGTAATGGCAATCTTTAGGACGACTAGTGAAATCCTGTTACGTGAATTTAGAGACCCCCCATTCTGTTGCCTCTAACGTATATCTCGCATAGCGAGTAGAATGGAGCATATACAGAGTCATATAAGCAATCACTTTTCCTTGCTCAGTATGCAAATGGAACAAGACCGAAAATCGCCAACAATGGTAGGAAGTACACTGGACCATGTACTATACAGTAGCTTGCGGAGTGTATACGTAAATGTACATGTTTTCCGAGAAGCTCCCGAACACCTCTTGACTTTGTACAGTTTGGGAGAGATACAAGCGCTTTTAGGGGCACTACTTTCAAGAAGTAGGACATGAATTTTGCTATTTGGGCAGCAAATTAACTGATGATGGCCGCAGTAGAGAGGATATAAAATGTAGTCTGTGCAATGGCAAGAAATGCGTTTCTGAAGAACAGAGAGTCTTTCCGAAAGGTATTTGTGTGGAGTGTAGGCATCTGTGGAAGTGAAACATAGACGATAAAGGATTTAGACAAGAAGAGTATGGTAGATTTTGAAATATAGAGCTACAGAAGAATGTTTGAGGTTAGATGGGTGGATCACGTAACTAACGAGGGAGTAGTGAATAGAACTGGGGAGAAAAGAAATTTGTGGCACAACCTCACTAGAAGAAGGGCTTGCTTGACAAGACACATTGTGAGACATCAAGGGATCACAAGCTTAGTATGGGAGGGAAGTGTGGGGAGTAAAAATCGTAGAGGGAGACCAAGAGATGAATACAGTAAACAGATTCAAAAGTATATAGATTGCAGGAGTTATTCGGAGATAGTCTTACACAGTATAGAATGGTGTGGAGAACTCCATCAAACCAGTGTTCGAACTAAAGTCAACAATAGCAACACTTTGAAGCTGACGAAACCTTTGTAATCATTTTTTTCTGTACTGTTGTTGTTTGAGGTGACAACAACAATAATTTGAAGCTGACGAAAAGCTTTGTATTCATTTTTTTTCTTCTTGTTTGAGGTGCGAAGTCATGGCTGATGTGACAGGACACATTTATACTATTGCGGAGCGATTAGTGGCGTGTGTGTAAATGTCCGAACGTCTACAGACAAGACAAGCAATGACGGACATAATGAGTGCTTTTAGAAACCGCTTTGGTTTTGCTTGATTGAAAGGCACGTTGTTTCGTTTCAGGCCCTGTCAAAACAGAGGCCGCGTGGCAGATGTAAAAAAAGAGGAGACACGTACACTATCAACTGAGCAGCCCCCAATGAAATCCATTCGCAAAAGACCAGTTGAACTTAAAATACCGCGGACAACACGGTATATACTCATTAAAAAATTAGAAAATGGAAATATCTAGTCCGATGTTTGTGAATGAATCATCCGAGAACGACATGGATCACTGCGTAGCAGCCTGCCGTGCTTTTTTGGCACAGTTTCCAAATGTTGTGTCGCGCTTACTTTCTGAGGCGTGCAAGATTTGTTGTATGTAGTTCACACAGAAGGATCGTAATCCGCCTGGACAGCCGCGCTTGTTAACGCGCCTTTTCCGGTATTCGGACAGGCGTGCCTTCCTGTATCAAATCTGGCACGCGGATTTCCGACGAGAGCTGTGGCGTGGTTTCCCACATCTATCTACGTAAATACTGAGCTGGTAATCACGACCCGCCATAGATACGCGGTACGCAAACATTTAGAACAAGGGTAGTGTAATGTCTAGCATACCTGCATAGTAAGCAGGAAGACCGGGATTCAAAACCCGGGCACGACACAAATTTTAATTTGTTTCTTCAGCTTTCATCATTATCGCAGATTTAGAACAACGTTCTCGCACTGCAGTATGAGATTTAATCTAGACGGAGACAGATGAGGTACTCACATTCCGTCACGGGAGAGTGGTGCCGTCAGGAAGGCTAACTGGCCATCCACGGTCATGAACACTGCCCCAGCCTATATAACGGCGCAGAGAAAACGGGAAAAGGCAACGAACAACAACGACACAAGAGCATTGTAGTTTCCGTCTTACGGAAATTCACGTTTTGTGCCATAGACGGCAAAGTATCCGCTTCAAGTTATATGGGCAGACGTGTCGTTTTATTTGAACATGTTGCAAATTTGTTTAATACACGTACTCGAAGACGGAGTCGTGATCATGTGCGGCTACAGCACGGCGGAGCACCACCAGACTCTGCAAGTCAGGTGCGTGAGTTCTTGATGAACAATGTCGAGGCTGCAGTATTGGGCGTGATTCAGCAACAACTCCAGCCCCATTGAAGTAGTCACAACATAGTTCGAACGTTACTATGCAAAATACCTGATTACGGGGCATAATCCAAATACCATGTGGCTCAACGTCGGTACTAATGAAAAATTGAGCAAAATTACTAGTGAAGCCCTCCGAAGCATAGTTCCTGAGATGCTTCGCAAGATGGAGAGGAGGATGTGGAGGCATATAGATCTTTGTGTAAGCTCCCGTGTTTCCACATCCACCGTATATATATACTTTTTACACGTAAATACTCCAAATACAGCCTACGGTTTTGACCCAGGAGTACGGGATATGCGGAGGTATTACGGGGCCTCCATAATAAAGGATCTCTCTCTCTCTCTCTCTCTCTCTCTCTCTCTCTCTCTCTCTCTCTCTCCAATGTATACATATGGTCTGTCGTGTGCGTGGTTACATTATTCGATTTTATCTCATTTCGTTGCTCCCGAGAAAAGATAATGGTAGGAGGTAACGTTCTTTAGGAAGAACGTACTTCATGCTGAAGTCGTAATGATAGTAAAGGCGGGGGGATGCTTGATTGGCACTGAGCAAGTGTTTACACCGTAATTGCTGGACAGTTGTTTGCACCGTGACCGCAGGGGCGCCGGCTCTTCCCGCCTGACGCAGCGAAAGTGGCCGCCCGTTACACCTCTGGCGGAACAATGGGGAAAGTGTAGCAAACCAGGAAAAGCAAAAGGGAAGCAGTTTTCTCTTCCGTAGCATCGGATTACCTGCTGCGAAACATTCCTCCCTCATAAGTCTCGCGAAATGGCCACAACGAGAAAACGCGAGAGATAAGAGCAAATACGGAGGTTTACCAACATTCATTCTTCTGCGCCACTCGCGAGTAGGACAGGGAAGGGGGCGGAGAGATAAGATATTGCTACCAAAGGTACCCTCCACCACACACCATCAGGTGGCTTGCTGAGTGTAGACGTAGATACAAATCCAGAGCATGCATATTCCTGTTGCCACCAACATTTGCATCGTCACTGGTTTTCGCCAGAATGAGACCCAATTGAAACCGTGTTAAACTCAGCTGTATCTCCAGGAAAGTTCTAGGGGACTGATGACCATAGATGTCAAGTCCCATAGTGCTCAGAGCCATTTTTGAGCAATACGATTGACCTGGGTTCAACTCATGGCCGGGTCGGATATATTCCCCGCTCGGGGACTGAGTGTTGTGTTGTCTTCATCATCATTTCATCCTCATCGAGACGCTAGTCGCCGAAATGGTGTCAACTAGCACAAGGTGATCGGCCTACCTGATACAAGGCCCTAGCTACACGCACATTTCATGTCTTTGGCTCTTGTCTTTGGGATTAGGAGTGCATACTTCGCTGCGTTACCTTGCGTGGTGACTCGGTGTTTCAGCGCCAGACAATACATCCGGAGGTCTGAGATGCGACCCGTGGTTATTCCTAAGATTTTTGTGTGGCACATAGTGTGAAACTGCTGCAAAGTGGTTAGGAGTCCATATTAACTTGACATACCACCTTCAAAGGGACCTTAGTGAAGCACTGGTGTTCAAAACAATCTTCGCGTTTATGGCAGATTTACTCTACTTCACTGCTATGCAGAAGACTAAGTTGCCACTGTAATGCATAATTTTAAACTGGGTCTCTGTGCGACAGGTTTATGACAGTGTTTTTCTCATCATTCTCCCGAAGTCGTGTCGTCATCGTCGTCCGTCCCCTCCCATCCCCTCCCCCTCCCCCTCCCCCTCCCCCCCCCCCCCCCGCCGCTCATCCCCCACCGCACCCCACCAGTGGATTCAGCTGAAGACATAGAACTTAGATAGTGGCAGTTCTCCTGTGTTGCAGACAGAAAATCCGAGTAGGTGTTAAACGCCTCGCGGTGGCAACTCCCAATACCTTGACTTCCTGTATAGAAGCTGGTGACATCTAACAGTGGAAAAATGCACTTGGAAGATAAAAGGATTTAGTGTTCCCAAAAGGTCCAATAGAGATGAGCAGAATAGGAAGTACTCAGTTGAACTTGTTAACCTGGAAGTGAAATGCCATAATCTTTTTCGCATAAAAATAGCAAAAGAGGTAGTTATAAAATTTTAATTAGTACATAAAAACACGAAATTACGTAATTATCATAATTGTTTGCAGGTACTCGTCTGCGGCCTTGGTAAGCAGTGGCCTTCACGCGCCACAGTTCCGTAGCACGCCGCTAGAGAATATCTCAGCCCATTGTATCAGTGAGAAAATGGGCTGCGCGGTTTTCTTATGATTCTCTAGTGGTGTGCTACGGTATGTGGCGCGGGGGTGTCACTGCGTACCAAGGCTGCAGACGAATACCTGCAATCAATGATGTTAATTACGTAATTTGGTATTTTTATGCAATCAAAATTTTATAACTACCGCTCGTATACCGTCGCACCCAAAACCATAAAAATACATCTCATAGCAAAAAGCAACATTCCAGTAAGGTTGATCTTAAGTGCGGCGGCTGCAACCGAAAACCGTTCTCTTTCTAGGAGTTACTAGTGGCTGAACATGGCCTTTCTTTCAGAACTTAATCAATTTTGCGGGTAAACAGAAGCTGCTTCTCCCGTGCTGGATTCAAGTCAATGACAGTTCAGCCATGATACGCTATTTTTCCGGCTCGTTTCCCATGCTGGATATAACTCAGTGGAAGTTCAACCATTATGCCCAATATTTCCGACCCGTTCCGTGAATGATGGGGAAGGAGTTATTTAGAGTATCTTGTGCGCATTTGAGTGGTCTGTTTGCTAATACAGGGTGGTTATATTAATAATTAAAGTGCAGCTGCTGATAGAGGTCCAGTGTGGGCTGTTATTATCGTATGCCAGCGATACGTGGTAGATATTGTAAGCGTTAATGCGACACCATTTTACATTGGAAAAAAATTAGTTCAGATTTGGGCACCAGGTGCAAATCTGGCTCTGTGAATGCAAGAAAGACATACTGAAATGTTTCCATATGCAGTGGATTAGGAACGGGACGCCGAAAGAAAAGGCCAAACAAGTGAGAAAGGCGTAAGGTTGATTTTATTATTGACAACCGCTTACACTGTTTGTTTTATACGAGCACCGGAGACCTCGACGATATGCTGTAAAGTCCAAGATTTGGGCCTGGTTTCCAAAATTGGAATTAATTTTTTGCAGTATGAAACGGTTACGCATTAGGATATCTACCAAGTTTCGCTGCCATACTATAACTGCAGCCCCACACGGGATCTCCGTGAGTAGCTAATTATAAGTATCCGGTAGATAAGGCGGCCCTAAACTAAACTGTAAAAGTTACATAACCATAAAAATAAGAGGAAAGCCGAGAAAATGTTGTGATCTGTTTTAAATACTAGTTGGTTTAAACATGCCTTAACTGCGGCCTTATTCTAAGGCTAGTTTCAAACTTCACGGCCTTGTTCGATGCGGCTCCTAAAGAGAAAATATTTTTACTTGAATATGAGTGCACATATGTTTTTGGGGTTTCTCTTCTAATAGACGTTTTCGTTTTGTATAATAGAAACCTGTTTTTCGTTTCGAGCGATTTTTCATATAATGCTATTTTTCTTAGTCAGTTTTCAGAAACGTATTCGCATACAAATTTCGATTTTGTTACACGCTGCGTAACAAATGAGCTTCATTGGGAACGATTTACGATACCCTATTGTATGTGACGGTTATTGTGAATTTTCGCCCTCAGTCTATCATGCGTATGTGATTCACATACATTGCACTGAAAAATCGCCTCTCAGATTCAGTAAGCTTTAGAAAAGACATGTCGAGAATCAAAGAATCTAATCATCCTATGTTTCCTGAAGAATAAATACACTACCTCAAAAATTTCGTACTCGCACACACCATCGGCAGGCGTGTAAATGATCCGAGCAGCAATTTTCTCTGACGTGTAGAACGGCCAGCAGAGAGTATTAGTGTTGTTTGCGGTTACTGTGGTAACCAGGTCTGTTACTGTATACAAGAGTCGCGAATAGCATCAGGTGTTGAGTTATCGTTGTGCAGGACACGGATATGCCGCTGACTGGTGAGAGACAGCGTTATCAGCTCCTGACGGTTTTAAAGGCCTCCATTAGGCCGGCTGGTCGAATCGTGCAATATCCAGACTTGTCAGGCATTCGGGTGTCACAGTGGGATTGCAAGGGGAACATGAGAACAAGCATACTGTTCGTCAAGGTACGGGACGACCACGTCTAAGTGATCGCCGTATTGTGCACCAAGCACGTTGTGACCGTTTCAAATGTGCGCCTGCTATCGAAGAACAAGTGATGGACAGCCTGCAACATTCTGTGTCATACGCACGACTGGTCAGAGAGGAGTAGCAGCCGGACTACGCAGTAGGAGGAGATTAGTGCTTAACGCACCGTCGACAACGAGGTCATTAGAGACTGAGCACAAGCTCGGATTAGGGAAGGAGGGGGAAGGAAATCGGCCGTGCCCTTTCAAAGGAACCCCCCGGCATTTGCCTGAAGTGATGTAGGGAAATCACGTAAAACCTAAACAGGGTGGCTGGACGCGGGTTTGAACCGTAGTCCTCCCGAATGTGAGTCCACCGTCATCTCGTTTGGTCGGGACTAGGGAATTACCGTCCCATCCATAGGCTGCCGTCAACACAACAACACAACCTGCTGCCTTTGGAGCGGTGCAGTGCCTGGGAAGCATCGAGTGCTGATGAATGGCGTTACATTTGCGGTTCTGATGATGACTATAGTCGGTGAGAGTGGCGGCGACCTGAGGAGAGGTCTCATTCTTGCAATGTTTTGGAGAGGCACTGCGGTGTTATTCGTGGCATCGTGGCGTGGGAAACCATCGGGCATGACTTCAGGTAGTGGCTGCTAATGATTTTGGGAACTTTGAGGCACAACTGTAAGTCACGGACATCCTGCGTCCCTCTCCTGCGACAGTATAGTATCGTGGTGCAATTTTTCAACAGGACGATACTCGTCCACACGTGACATTTGTCTGTATGAACTGTCTGCGTGATATTGTGGTACCGTCGTGACCAGCAAGTTCACTAGCTGTGTCCCCGATAGGACATAGTAGGATCTGCTCGGCCATCATATCCGTTCCATCGCCAGTATCCAGGATATAATGGACCAGTTACAACAGCTGTTACCGAACTTGACTCGGGAGATGATACAACGACTTTGACAGCTTTCCCAACCGAATCGGTGCTGACATCCAAGCCAGAGGGGATGCAACATTATACTAAGTGGACTGTCATGTTCTTTGTAAATTTGTCTCGAATTTTGTAATCACTGAAATGACATCACGTGCCCTCTCAACCCGTGAAGCTTTGTTTCGTTTCCTCCTCTCCTTTTGGGTTCTTCAATTTCTTGGCAGGCAGTGTATTATCGTTGGACAATCGTAAGGAAATGCAGAAACACGTGGATAATATTTCCACTTGGTGTAATATATCGCAGCTCTCTTTAAATTAACTTATAATTTTATAAACAAAACAGTCCGACTCACTTTTTTATAAAGTGCTCGGTTTTGGCCGAATTACGGCATATTCAGAGTCAAAATTAAATAATGTAGGAGGACATTTGCTCCCACTGGAGTCACTTAGTGCGTGTCATTAAAACCCACGACAGACACCAACTCACGCCGATGACCGCGAATCTCTCCCTGCATTGTAGTTTTAAATCTGAACATGGGATAAATCGGCCAAAACTGACCATAATACGAGGGATGTTCAGTAAGTAATGCAACACCTGTTCTTCTCGGCCAATTTCGGTTGAAAAATGCGGAATTTTTGTGGGGCATCGTGGAATAATACCGCTTTAGACCCCATAGCTTCATGAATGATTGGTGGCGGCGCTATACGTAGCCTTCAAAATGGCGTTTCTATCGGAGATGCGTTCCAAGTAGAGAGCTGTCATTGAGTTTCTTTTGTCGGAAAAGTCAGAGGCTTCCAGATATCCATAGGCTCTTGCTAAATGTCTACGCAGATCTGGCAGTGAACAAAAGCACGTTGAGTCGCCGGGCTAGGCGTTTGTCATCTCGCACCAAAGATGCGCAACTCTGTTCAATCTCCTATGTGCCGACCGGCAACACACAGGTGCGGCTCCTGCAATGTTGGAGTGTGGGGACACTAATTTGTGGTGATCGACAGATAACAATCAAACACCTTGCTGCTGACTGGACGTCTCTGTTGGCGGTCTTGACACACACTTCCGCCAGTGTGGTACTCACAGTTGTGTGCCCGCAGGGTCATCCCCCCCCCCCCCCCCCAACAGAAGACTATTAGACCAACGAAGGACCATCTGTGCGGGAACAGTGTGCTCGTTACGAGGCTGATAGTGACAATTTTTTGTCAAACTTAGTCACATGATGGGTTTATCACTTCGAACCGGAAACACAACAGCAGTCCAGAGAATGGCACAACACCAGCTGTTCAAAGCTGCACCCTCTAACTCAGGAAATTGAAGAATCGCCTTCAGCATGTCCGTCGCCACAAAAAACGAACTTCTCGTTCCCCATGAGAACGCAAGGCCTCACGCAAGTCTGCGCACCGGAGAGGAGCTTACAAAAATTCATCCTGCTGTTCTTCCTCGTCCATTCTTCAGCCCCGGATCTCGCACATTCCGACTTCCATCTGCTTGGCCCAGTGCAGGATGCACTCCGTGGGAAGCAGTACGTGGATGATGGGGAGGTTATTGATGCTGCAAGACTTTGGCTCCGGCGTCGACCAAAATGTAGTGGTACCATGCGGCTATACAGGCCCTCAAGTAAGTTGGCGTAAGGCTGTCGCATTGAACGGAGATTATGGTGAAAAACGGGTTTTGTAGCCAAAAGAGTGGGGAATAATATGGCATATTGGAATCGTGAACAAACCCAATCTGCTTTCAGAAAAAAATGTGTTGCATTACTTGTTGAACGTTCCCTGTAGGTCACTTTAGTGGCCTTGACTTGTTTGTTCATTAAATGCACTGTTATCTTCGTATGTTCGTATATTCTGTATTGTTTGCTGATGTGTCCTCTGCTCAAAAATGGCTCTGAGCACTATGGGACTTAACATCTATGGTCTTCAGTCCCCTAGAACTTAGAACTACTTAAACCTAACTAACCTAAGGACATCACACAACACCCAGTCACCACGAGGCAGTCCTCTGCTCATATTACATAATGAAAATCATGTGATGTCCGGCAAACATAAGTCAATCGAGAACGTCTGATTACAGTACACTAAAACTGTTAACGGCGGCCCTTTAGTTCAATGTTCTGAAACTATTAAAGTAGATAAATATGCACTGAACAGGAACTACAGTAGAGAGCAAAAGATTGTGTGGTGGAGTATGTAGATGTCCTGCAGCGGCGAGGTCGGCTGAAGACGCCGCTAGGTGTGCGGCTTGGGCAGTCGTCCGGGAAGGAAACGCCGTTCCGCCGGCAGCCGGCCGTCGCCCGCCGCTAGTTGTTACACTTCGACGTCCGGCGCGGTGCGGTGCGGCGGCCCTTCTCTCATTTGCCTGCTTTCTACGGGGAACCGCGTCTCAGCTGCTTTCCTCGCCCTCGTTGCTTGCAAATAGCGGGGTACTTGTTTCATCCTGCGGCTCTCTCGCTTACGTTGAGCTTCTCTCTGCACGAAGGAAAAAATTCATCAACGGAGAACAAATCCTGGTTCGTGACTCAGCCAGGATTTCCAAACAAATGAATTTTTTTGATGTGTATATAATCCGGAAGCCACTGTACAGTGTGGGGCGAAGAGTAATTCTCACAAATGTTACGGGCTTTTCTTATTATTCCAAATGCGTTTTCAGGAAGGAGAAAAAATAGCTCACTGTCCATGTCTGTTACTCTCTGTCTCGTTACAGCTACACGACACAATTCCGCCTTTCCTTCAAATACGAGGGTGGTCTGGTAAGTCTGGTAAATTTCCATGAAAGAATGGAACATTTTTGTTGCACCTTAATGGTTGGTGAGCTTGATTATTCCAAGGATCGTATGAAGAATTTAAACAATGTACGGCGTACAGTTCTTTATTGCAGCCATCTGAATTATTCGATCAACTGCTATTAAAAATCGAGGAAAAATATATTCATTTGAAGGGCTGTACTGCCGCGCAAATCAAAACAAAATTGGATGAATTTAAAGCGGACTCTGCACCATCCTCGAAGACCGCTTACTTTTGGATTAACAATTTAAACGTGGTCTGGCAGATACCAAAGATGAAGCGCAATCCGGCCGTCCAATTGAGGTCACCACAAAGGAAATCATTGACAAAATCCATGATGGCATCTCAACTGAGTGCGTGCATAATATCGAGCACAGAGTATCGGCTGTGTGCGTGGTGATTAACGTCAACCAAAAGTGCATCCAGCACAGCATTGCAACACAGTGTCTGCCGATGTTTAATCGCAATCCATAATACTTTTTGCGTAGATTTGTGACTATTGATAAAACCTGGATCCATCATTACATACCAGAATCAAAACAATCGACAAAGGCTCGTGAAAGTGCACCGAATAAGGCAAGACTATTTTGTCAACTAGTAAGGTCATGGCCAGTGTGTTTTGCGATTCCCAAGGCGTACTCCACATACATCACTTCAAAAAAGGCAGAACCATAAGTGGACTCTAATATGCTCATTGATAAATAGTTTGAAACTTACGTTGGCTTAAAAAAGACAAAGGCTGACACGCAAAAAAGTGCTCTTTGACCAGGATAGTATACCACCCAAACGTCAGTGATAACTATAGTGAAAGTGCATGAATTGGACTTGAATTGGTTCCTCATCGATCTCACTCACCATAGCCTACTTAACGCCCAAGTGATTCTTCCTGTTCTCTAACTTGAAACTTTGGCTTGTCGGGGGAAAAAAAACACAGTTGCAGTCGACGAGTATTTAGTAGAATTTGACAGAAACAATTTTCTGATGGGATGAAAAAGCCGGAGCATCGCTTGACCAAGTGTACATCCTTCAAAAGAGAGGTGAGTTGTTTACGGGAAAATATTTGTTCTTGCATTTTTATCAGACTTGCTAACTACTCTCGTATTCCCCATTAAAGTTCCCTGCGCAACTCTGTTATACTTCTATAGACCTACTTGCAGTTTCGCCATTGTTTTGTAGTGCGGGTAAATATATAGACTTTTTTGCCTGTTTTATAGAAGCACGTGTATTTGGGTTATATATTTTTGCATTCAAATGTATTACACAATTTTTAAAGTTGCGTTCAAAATTTTCGGTAGCCAGAGCAGTTAGAAAAAAAGTCGGATGTTCTATTGAAATCATTTTCTTTCTGAACACTTTGTTTTTGTACCAGTCATTTCCTCCCGGCTTCATGCAGGTAGCTGCCTTACATTCTGCCATGCTGGGACACATAAGACGGCATTATGGAATGTTGCTCTCTTGCTGTCCCGTATGTTGCGTGGGCGTATTGACCTCCAGTTCTTCAAAAACGGTACACTCACCAGTCAACGCTATTATGACACTGTACTCCCTGCCCATGTGCAGCTTTTCATGTGGCGCTTCGGCTCTTTGTTTTCATGGGTGACAAGCTTATGGTGGCTAAAACGGAAGCATATTTTTCTGGTTCCACATAAAAACTAACACCATGCAACAGTTTTAACGTGGAACCACAGAAATGTGCAATAAAATTCATGGGAAGTGAATCTTAAAAAATAAAAAAACAAAAAAAACACCCTTAGATAAATGTTCAACTAGTAGTTTTGTATTAGTTGTTTCTTTTAAATTGCGCGAAGGAAGTTTTACCTGTTGATATTCCCTAGTAGGAACTAAGTAGTCCTCTCCTGAGAAGATTCTTGCGCACATAAGAGCAAAGTGCCAGACGACGCAGAAGTGCGTGAAGTAGAACGACGTTATCTCCAATCCTCTCTCTGAAACTGTTAAAGAAATGTTGGTTAAATCTGGGGGAGGAAAGGGGGCGGAAGGAATGTGAATAGATCCCTAAACAGTATATATAATATCTCATTGCAACAGAGCTATTTTTCCGTGTAACGCCATTAATTTATTATGGTTGGGTGTCATTCAGTGCAACCTTTGTGACTTCCATTGGGGTCAATAAGTCACTCATCACGTACAACTCTGTGACCTTCTTAAAAAATTCTGTTGGTCCATCATGGCCGAGCACGGTGCGCTGCGTGTTGGTGTGGCTGATAACATTCGTAACAGCCAATATCTTTGACATCCTTAAAGTTTAAAATAATTCCTAAAGTAAGCTAAGTCGCTTTGCATTGTGTCTGGACTGTGCTGAGGAATGCATATCATCAGAAAAAAATGAAGTGTAATGACGTCAGTGTTATTTTCAGCTGCTGTAATAGGCCACGAGTTTCGTTCTTCCCAACAAATTTCGTTGGGAAGAAATCATCTAAGCTTCTGATAAGCGCTAAAGGCTTTGACAGTCGTCTAAAAGTCATCCTTTACAATGCAGAGCTGATTGTCGTGACAAATACTTCTCCGATACTTCAGAAATTGAAGTGTCATATTTATATCGAGAATTTCTGCTAGTTATCACCATCATTCTTGGACTCGTTGGTCTCACGACGGGATGTAATCGATGCTTAATGACAACGCCAAAATAATGGAATCTTTTATTTGAAATTTTAGTTAAAATGTTCTGTATATATTCTGCACAAGCTCTAAGCCAGGGTTAACGTGTGTGTGTTCTCTGTAGTCTTATAGTCCTGGCGTATCAAAAGTTCGTGTAGAAAAACTTCGTTTGTTGACAGTATCTGACTAGCTGTGAGAAAATTAACTAAATTTGATCAGTTGATTCAAGTAATTTGACACATTGTGGCTTTCGCAGTCTGATGTCATAAGTGAATTCACACACATCCATGGATCAAATTGGAATGTGCGTGAATGTTACATATACATCTTACCCCGGAAGCCACTTAACGGTGTGCGGCAGAGGGTACTTCTGGAAGTACTAACTGTTCGCCCCTTCCCTGGAAAGAATAATTGTCGATAAGCCTCTGTATTAGCTCTAATTTCTCTAATTTTCTCGTCGTGGCTATTTCGCGAGATGAATGTGTGAGGAAGTAATATGTTGTCCGACTATTCCCGGAAAGTGTTCTCTCAAAGAAGCAGTAGTAAATCTCCCCGTGATGCACAGCTTCTCTCTGGTAACATTTGCCACTGGAGGGTTGAGCAACTGCTGACTAAACGATCCTGTGAGGAAACGCACTGCTCTTCGTTGGATCTTGTAGCTCTCTCTTCAATCAGTCCTAGCTGGCAAGGGTCCGAGATTCAGAGACA
Organism: Schistocerca piceifrons; assembly: GCF_021461385.2. Lineage (NCBI taxonomy): Eukaryota > Metazoa > Arthropoda > Insecta > Orthoptera > Acrididae > Schistocerca > Schistocerca piceifrons. The sequence continues at coordinate 544,089,039 of NC_060141.1, forward strand.
GTACCAAAGAATCAGTCGAACAAGCGCCTTGTAAGCTACTTCCTTCGTGCAAGAGTTAAATTTCCTTAAGATTCTTCTAAAGAATCTGTCTGGGACCCTTTTATCTGTTTTACGTGATCATTTCACTTAAAGGATGTTCCAGATAGTTACTCCTAGATATTTTACGCTATATACTGTTTCCAGCAATTTGTCATCAATAGTGTAATTGTACAGCAGTGGATTTCTTTTCCAATGTACGCGCAGTGTTATATCTGTTTATGTTAGAGGTCAACTGACAAAGCCTGTACCAATCACCAATACTCTGCTGGTCATTCTGTAAATCAGTATTGTCCTCTGGCGCTGTTACTTTCTTATAGAAACCGTATCATCCATGAACAGTCTTAAAGAGTTTCCGACGCATTCCATTAGATCATTTATATACACTGTAAGTAGTAACTGTCCTATCACATGTCCTTGGGGTACTCCGGAAATTACCTTTTCATCTGTCGGTTTTGGTCTGTTAAGAGGGACGTGTTGAGTGCTATCTACAAGGAAGTCATGAATAGCTCGTATATTTTTTTCCATTATATGACTCCTGAAACCGAATGGAGACCTGGATGAGGAGGAACAAGCTGAGGAGAAAAAAGAGGAGGAACAGCAAACTGGAAAAAACCTTACATGGGGAGAAGTGGAAGAGCCATTGGGCAAGATGAAGGGAGTGAAGTCACCAGGTCTGGATGAGCTAGGTGTAGAGATGGTGAGAGCAGCAGGAGCGGTGGGCATACAATGGCTATATCGAGTAATGAAAATTGTGTGGAGACAGATGATGATCGCAGAAGACTGGAGGAAAGGAATAATTGTCTCGATCTTTAAGAAGGGAAATAGGAAAGAGTGCTTGAACTATCGGGGGATAACATTGATGAGACATTGTGCAAAGATTTTTGAGAAAATTTTGAAAGCACGAATTCGGGAAAAATTAGAATGAAGAATGAAAGAAGAGCAACATGGCTTCAGAACAGGAAGGTCCACAGTGGATCTAATTTTTGCTGTAAGACAACTGCAGGAACAGCACTATGAATATGGAATAGGTCTACTAATGACCTTCCTGGACATTGAAGAAGCGTGTGATAGTGTACGTAGATGCAAAGTGTGGAAAGCCCTGGAGAACAGAGGAGTGGCAAAACAGATTATTTGGTGGAAAAGGGAAAAGTACTATGGAAGTATGAGCTGTGTGAAAGTGGGAGGAGAGATGTCAGCTTGTATTGAACAGAAGAATGGCTTGAGGCAGGGAAGTGCATTTTCACCATTACTCCTCAGTTTAGTGATGGATGATACAGTGAGTACAGTAGCACAAGTAATTGGTGAAAGGAATATGAAAGCTATGATGTTTGCAGATGATCTGCTGATTTGGGGGATATGGAGGAGGAAGTTCAAGAACAGTTGGACGTATGGGAACGAACAGTACAAGCATTTGGGATGAAATTTAGTATAAGTAAGAGTGACATGATTATCACAACAAGAAAGAAGGAGAGAGGTACAACTGGAATAACAATTGGTGTGGAACGATTGAGGAGAGTGGAGATTTTAAAGCACCTAGGAAGCCTGATACAGGAAGATGGAAAAAAAGACAGAGAAAAAGCAGACATTTCGGAAGAGTGTCAGAAGCCTGATACGGAGCAAGAATGTACCCTAAATCAGTAAAAAGATTACATACCAGTCATACTATGTCCCGATTCTGACATACGCATCAGAAACCTGGGTTATGAAAGGAAGAGAGAAAAACAAAGTAAAACTATTGAGGTGAAATTCTTTGAGAAACAGTATTGGAGTGACAAAGATAGACAGGTTAAGAAATGATAGGATCAGAGAATGAAGGTGGAGCCATTACAGGAGGAGAGAAAGAAATCAAGGCTGAGATGGTATCGACACGTTAAGAGAATGGAGGAGAAGAGGATACCCAGGAGGATACACGAGATGAAACTGGGTATGATATGATATGATTGTGCGGAACGGTGTCGAATGCCTTCGTTAAGTCAAGGAACATGGCGTCCACTTGAGCGCCATTGTCGACAGGAGTATGGATGTAATGGAGGAAGGGAGCGAGCTGGGTTTCGCATCTCTCTCTGCGGAAAACACTTTGATTTTTTTATAGATTGCGCTGATACAATAGCTCCCTACTTAGCAATCATATAGAACCGCTCGCTCACCGATAGATCTGTACCTACAGATTGGAAATTGCCCAGGTCGCACCAGGGTTTAAGAAGGATAGTAGGAGTAATCCATCGAACTACAGACCTATATCATTGACGTCGGTTTGCAGTAGGGTTTTGGAGCATATACTGTATTCAAACATAATGAATCACCTCGAGGGGAACGATCTATTGATACGTAATCAGCATGGTTTCAGGAAACACCGTTCTTGTGCAACGCAGCTAGCTCTTTATTAGCACGAAGTAATGGCCGCTATCGACAGGGGATCTCAAGTTGATTCCGTATTTCTAGATTTCCGGAAAGCTTTTGACACCGTTCCTCACAAGCGACTTCTAATCAACCTGCGGGCCTATGGGGTATCGTCTCAGTTGTGCGACTGGATTCGTGATTTCCTGTCAGGAAGGTCGCAGTTCGTAGTAATAGACGGCAAATCATCGAGTAAAACTGAAGTGATATCAGGTGTTCCCCAGGGAAGCGTCCTGGGACCTCTGCTGTTCCTGATCTATATAAATGACCTGGATGACAATCTGAGCAGTTCTCTTAGGTTGTTCGCAGATGATGCCGTAATTTACCGTCTAGTAAGGTCATCCGAAGACCATTATCAGTTGCAAAGCGATTTAGAGAAGATTGCTGTATGGTGTAGCAGGTGGCAGTTGACGCTAAATAACGATAAGTGTGAGGTGATCCACATGAGTTCGAAAAGAAATCCGTTGGAATTCGATTACTCGATAAATAGTACAATTCTCAAGGCTGTCAATTCAACTAAGTACCTGGGTGTAAAAATTACGAACAACTTCAGCTGGAAAGACCACATAGATAATATTGTGGGGAAGGCGAGCCAAAGGTTGCGTTTCATTGGCAGGACACTTACAAGGGAACCTCCCCGTCGCAACCCCCTCAGATTTAATTATAAGTTGGCACAGTGTATAGGCCTTGAAAAACTGAACACAGATCAATCGAGAAAACAGGAAGAAGTTGTGTGGAACTATGAAAAAATAGGCAAAATATACAAACTGAGTAGTCCATGTGTACGATAGGCAACATCAAGGACAATTTGAGCGCTGGAGCGCCGTGGTCCCGTGGTTAGCGTGAGCAGCTACGGAAAGAAAGGTCGTTGGTTCAAGTCTTCCCTCCAGTGAAATTTTTATTTTCTTTATTTTCGCGAAGTTATGATCTGTCCGTTCGTTCATTGACGTCTCTGTTCACTGTAATAAGTTTAGTGTCTGTGTTTTGCGACCGCACCGCAAAACCGTGCGATTAGTAGACGAAAGGACGTGCCTCTCCAATGGGAACCGAAAACATATGATCGCAAGGTCATAGGTCAACCGATTCCTCCACAGGAAAACACGTCTGACATATTCTATACGACACTGGTGACGGCATGTGCGTCACATGACAGGAATATCTTGTCGACCCAGCTAACTTGTACACTTGGCGAATGGGTAAAAAGATTCTTCTACCTTGTCCGATTTAGGTTTTCTTGTGGATGTGATAATCACTCCGAAGAAAGTAATGAAAACATAAGAGTTTGTCACATAAACTGCAACAGATGAATGCAACAGTTTCACAGTCGTACAGTTTTCCCTGTGATCGTTAAAACATATGTTTTTAACGTTTTCAAATTTTTCCGTGTGTAGACCGTCAAATACTGCATATGTCCAAGGAAATCTGAACATGTCCTGGAATTTTGGAGAGCGAAGTTGATTATACAAAAATTAAAATTTTTACACGAGGGAAGACTTGAACCAAGGACCTCTCAGTCCGCAGTCGCTCACGCTAACAACGGGACCACGGCGTCCTGAACTCGCACATTCCCTGATGTTGCATATCTTGCACATGGACTACTCAGTTTGTATATTTTGCTTATTTTTTCATAGTTCCACACAACTTCTTCCTGTTTTCTCGATTGATCTATGTTCAGTTTCTCAAGGCTTATCCACTGTGTCAAATTATAACTAAATCTGAGGGGGGTGCGATGGGGAGGTTCCCTTGTTAGAAGATGCAACAAGTCCACTAAAGAGACGGCTTACACTACACTCGTTCGTCCTCTGTTAGAATATTGCTGCGCGGTGTGGGATCCTTACCAGGTGGGATTGACCGAAGACATCGAAAGGGTGCAAAAAGGGTAGCTCGTTTTGTATTATCGCATAATAGGGGAGAGAGTGTGGCAGATACGATACGCGAGGTGGGATGCAAAGACGTTTTTCGTCGCGGGGAGATGTATTTACGAAATTTCAGCCACCAACTTTCTCTTCAGAATGCGAAAATATTTTGTTGAGCCCAACCTACATAGGTAGGAATGATCATCAAAATAAAATAAGAGAAATCAGAGCTCGAACAGAAAGGTTTAGGTGTTCGTTTTTCCCACGCGCTGTTCGGGAGTGGAATGGTAGGGAGATAGTATGATTGTGGTTCGATGAACCCTCTGCCAAGCACTTAAATGTGAATTGCAGAGTAATCATGTAGATGTAGATAGGGAAGATTTTCGTTCTCCAAAAGCGCCCTAATTCATTAACATAAAACATGTTACATAATTGTACAACAGATCAACGTCAAAGAAATAGGCCTATAATTACGTGCGTATGTCCACGAGCCTTCCTGAAAACGGGAATGACCTGCGCTTTTTTCCAGTCGCTAGGTACCCAGGGTTACGCCAGCGATGTACGATAAAATGCTACTAGAAGGGGAGCAAGTTTTTACGCGTAATATCCGTACTATCTTGTAGATACCTCATCTGGTCCTGGTGCCTTTATACTACTAAGCGACTGCAGCCAACAGTGACTTGGACCGTGGTTTTTTTATACGATGCCAATGGTTACTTTGGTTGTATAGAAGTATAATGTTTTTCAGTAAATTAAGGCCTGTTATTCTTGATAACAGAATTGTGTGCAATATAAACTTACGCGTTTCCATAACTGTGAACGATATATCGCGCTAGTGCCGTGGCGCATCAACCAGGAGGTTGTAAGCGATTTGGAGTCCTGATACTGGAAGGAAGTTAGCCTCTTCGCGCCTTGGTCGACAAAGCTGCAGAACAGTTCGTCATCACGAGACCGTGTTCCAGTGTCCTGTGTTAAACTGAAAAGCTCTCCAGAACCCGATGTTGAGTTACTGCATGTGTCACTGTCAGTTCTCCGCTCGTCGGACGGGGGACATAACTCCCTTCTTCGATTAATATAAGTGCCATTCGCGTTTCAGCAATTCGAGCGGTAATAGAGCAAATCGTAAATCTTTCTGGAGGGCCACGTGCTCACTGCGTGACTGTTTCATTAGGTAAAATGCAGAGCCGTGTCAAGCGTGACTGGCTGTTTTATTTCAGCTATAGGCGACACTCGGAGAGAAAGCCTGTGTGCTGATATTTCCTTCAACACCACGAAAACAGTACTACTCGTACAAGTTACCCCGTTCCCGATGTTATCTTCTTCCGCAAAGGTAATTACGGCAAACTTTCTGCTAGAGGAAGGAAGAGATATTCATCGTGCACGTGCTTGAGCACACTGTTTCACAGCGTTCACCAAGTAATTCACATACCACATTAATACTTCGTGTTGAAACACGGACACTTTAATGTTTCAATATAAAATTTTTCCTGCGTTATTGTTTCACCTTTTTAACAATAATTGGTAGTAAAGTTTTCCGCTATCAATATTGCTCCTTTTAAAGAGATGTCGCGTTGTTTTGAATATAAAGTGCTTAAAGTAATTTGAAACTGAAAATTTCTGGTCGATTAAAACTGTCCCTGACCGCTTTTCGCGGGATAGTGTTCTACTGACTTATCTAGGCAACCACGACTCACGACGCGCGCGCACACAGCTTTGCTTCCGCCAGTACCTCATCTCCTATCTTCCAGACTTAAGAGAAGCAAGGCATGTCTCAGAGTTATCATTCCGCATTTGTAATTTATAAAAGTTTTGGTATCATTTCCTTCATGAGTGCTAGTTCCGCATGGTATGAGGGAGAATTGCGAATTTCGAGATGTAGAAGTTGAAATACTGGCGGAAGTAAAGCTGTGAGGACGGGTTGTGAGTCGTGCTTGGGTAGCTCACTCGATAGTGTACTTCCACTGAAAGTCCAAGGTCCCTGGTTCGAGTCTCGATCCAGCACACAGTTTTAATCTGCCAGGAAGTTTCGTATCAACGCACACTCCGCTGTAGAGTGAGAATTAATTCTGGAATTTGAAACTAACTGATGTTAAGAGAAGAATAAATACGCACTACTAATAAGATAGACTGTTACGGGAAATACACGACTGCATTATTATATTAACAGAACTTATAGAAAAACGAGTGAAAGCCATAGGAAAAGAGAAGATACTAACGCTATATTGTGCCGTTGGTTAAGTATCTGACTCCGAAAGAGCATTTGGAGCTTGTGCTCTCAATTCTATTCCAATTCTGGGAGTGTATAAATCCCCACCGGTTTAGTTACCGTCTTGACAAGACAAAGAATCTGCACTAAGTGTATTTACGATAATGTTGTCACTAGAAAAATATTCGACGCCCTGCTATTTCATAGGCCTAGCAGTTAATGAAGACAGCGATGTAGCTTAAAACCAGCGCTAAGGCTGCCACTGCATTACAACCAGTCTGAAAGTGCTGCCTCTTTTTGTGATAGCATGTGATTAAACGCGTGGATCACATCCACAGAAGCGGCAAAGAGCCAATCTGTGCGCGGCGCATGACGACTGCCTGTGCATCCAGCCGAGGGGAAGGCGGAAATATATTTATTTTTTCCTGTCAGCAAAGTCACAAGATTAAACGTTCAAAATATTTGTCAAGATGCTGTGGTGCCGAAAAAGATGTGTGTAATAGCGTTTCTTCCTTTTTCCGTGGTTTTAAAGACTTAAGCATGGCCTATCCTCAAGAAGGAACGGTATCCATAGTCATGCGCATAATTTTACCGTTTTATTTCTATTATTGGTATCTGAATAACTTCTGTTACGGCCAGCTAATACATTGAAAGACTTGAGCAGATAACATTTAAGAAAATTTACAAAACATAACTGAGACGTTAGGGTTAACCACTCCCTTTGATAGTAGCTTCATTTTAAAGCCAAACTAAAACCATGTATGGTCATATATTTCCTAAGATTTCTCCAGATATTATCAACGTTATTAAAACCATGTATGGTCATATATTTCCTAAGATTTCTCCAGATATTATCAACGTTATTGAAAGAGGTGGGGGGCCGTTCAGTTTTGAGAAGATAACGCAGTATAGTACTAGGCGTAGACAACCAGATTCGTATATCCGAAGTATCAGCGATTTATAACTTTACATAGACCAGGAATACTGTATAAGGACGATACGGCTACCAAGCACAAACAGATTTCTTTTATACTATTTTTCAGTCTCAAATCACGCAAATGTTGTAACTTCGTATTGTAACTGTTCGACACTTTGTGTAACATGGGATTGAAAACAACAGTAAAAGCATTTTGTTTGATAGCCCCTTCTCCACACGCACACGCCATAGATCGTGTTCACTGATGCTGCGTGCGTAGTTGTTTCTTGAAGCAACGACGATTCAAGCTTAGGAGGTCGACGGCATTCTTGAAGTGTCTTGTACGTTAGCAGTCGTCATACATGTACCTAACTGTCAGAGGGGTGGGGGGTATATAATTGTGCGTACGCTCGGCCGCTCATCCCCCCCCCCCCCCCCTCTTCCGTCCCCGTAATGGAGGATTTGTTCAATTCTTTGTTACTGACTTCCATGGCTTTTGCTTATATTATTATGATATCGCTAGGAAGGATTCCATGATCATTTCTGAAGCCTCTTTCGTCGAAACGTCCAAGACTTCGTTCACCATAATGCCACAGAGCTTCTTTATATAGTTAAGGCTAACCTGAAAATAGTTCTGAAATAATGTAAGAAGTTGGTGTGTGTGTCATTCACAGCCGAAAAGCTGTAAATGTGTATCGTATGTTTCCTACTAGTAAGCGCTAATCTGGAATTTGATAATACGATGATCGGTTCATCATCTTACTATTAACCGTAATGGAGACACTGAAAACTGGCAGTTAGCTATGATTCTAAGCTACTACGTCGGCTAGAAGCATAGATATTGCTTCACCTTTTGGCGACAGGATCCTAGAATTTCCCTTCGTTTCCTACTTTGTTTACGAGGCTTCGATGTATAACGGACACAAGCTCCTCGACTTGGAGACACGAGGCGTATTCGAAATAGAACGGTCGTTTGCTTTCTTTAAAAATGTTAGTAGCCCAGAATTGAAGTTGCACCAACCCAGCGCAGTATATCGATTGTTTGTGAAGCCAGAAAAGTCACTGTTTCGATTCATTAGTAGTCCGAGTGAGCGAAAGTAAACAATCGCTTCAAAAATAAATGCTCCCGCTATTTGCGAAGTGCGTGCTGTAATTAATTTTGTGTGCGTAAAAGGATCTACAGCTACTCAGATTCGTCTCGAGTGGTTCCTAGTCTCTCGGCATGTAGTTACCAGTGAAGGAAAGGTTAGCTAATGGTATCAACACTTCAAAGTGGCCCTACAAGCCAGAAACCAGAAACCAGACCGACGCAATCGTGCGGCTACTGGACCAAAAGCTGTGATTTGATCGACGATTGGTACTGTGCCTGATAATTTCCTCGCGCTGATCATGTCACTGTTTACATGATTTTCTGAAGAAGTTATGTATAGATAATTATATGCGAGGTGGGTGCCGAAAATGCTTGCCCGTCAAAGAGAAGAGAATGTCATACGAACAAACATTTTGGCACAGTTAACAAGATGATTTGTATTCCCATATAGTTAAAGTAACGAGACGTAGATATCCTGTGCCAACGCAGTGAAAACAACAGTGAATGCAAAAGCACCATTCATCTTCGCTAAAACGTAAAAAAATTCAACAAATCTACTTACTCGAGTCGTAAAATAACGCCTACAAGTTCATAGGCCGAAAGAAGCGTAATTTGGTTAGTTTAATTGAACCTGGAGAACCAGTTACAGCTGAGGTGCACTGCGAAACGCTCACCAAACTGAGACGCGCCTTCCAGAATCAACAGCGCGGGAAACTGTCGTGCAGGCCTACTCCAGGCCAAGGCGAGCCCAGACAACACAGCCTGTGCTAAAGATAAGATTCAGCGTTTCAGTCCGGAACTTTCCGGCAACCCACCTATAATCCCGACCTCGCACAGAGCGACTATCTCTTATTGTACATGAAACAGTGACTTAGGCGATATCGGTTTCAAAGGTCGCTGTTGTCATCTGATTCAATTCCCAGGCGGAGAACGTATGCGGCGATACGGTCGCACATTATCACGCTTAAAAATAAACTCAGAGCCTATTGCCCCCCTAAAAATATGCACTGTTATGGTCTTCAGTCCAGAGACTGGTTAGATGCAGCTCTCCATGCTACTCTATCCTGTGCAAGCTTCTTCATTTCCCAGTACCTACTGAAACTACATCCTTCTGAATCTGCTTAGTGTGTTCATCTCTTGGTCTCCCTCTACGATATTTACCCTCCACACTGCCCTCCAATACTAAATTAGTGATCCCTTGGTGCCTCAGAACATGTCCTACCAACCGATCACTTCTTCTAGTCAAGTTGTGCCACAAGCTCCTCTTCTCCCCAATTCTATTCAATACCTCCTCATTAGTTATATGACCTACCCACCTAATCTTTAGCATTCTTCTGTAGCACCACATTTCGAAAGCTTCTATTCTCTTCTTGTCTAAACTATTTATCGTCCATGTTTCACTTCCATACATGGCTACACTCCATAAAAATACTTTGAGAAACGACTTCCTGACACTTAAATCTACACTCGATGTTAACAAATTTCTCTTCTTCAGAAATGCTTTCCTTGCCATTGCCAGTCTACATTTTATATCCTCTCTAATTCGACAATCATAAGTTATTTTGCTGCGCAAATAGCAAAACTCATTTACTACTTTAAGTGTCTCATTCGCTAATCTATTTCAAAATGGCTCAAATGGCTCTGAGCACTGTGGGGCTTAACATCTGAGGTCATCAGTCCCCTAGAACTTTGAACTACTTAAACCTAACTAACCTAAGGACATCACACACAACCATGCCCAGGGCAGGATTCGAACCTGCGACCTTAGCGGTCGCGCTGTTCCAGACTGAAGCGCCTAGAACCGCTCGGCCACAACGGCCGGCAATCTGTTTCAGTCAGCCCCACCCGTGTTAACTCGACTACATTCCATTATCCTCGTTTTGCTTTTGTTGATGTTCGTCTTATATCCTCCTTTCAAGGCATTGTCCATTCCATTCAACTGCTCTTCCAGGTTCTTTGCTGTCTCTGACAGGATTACAATGTCATCGGCGAACCTCAAAGTTTTTACGTCTTCTCCATGGATTTTAATACCTACTCCAAATTTTTATTTTGTTTCCTTTACTGCTTGCTCTGTATACCGATTGAATAACAGCCAGCCGGTGTGGCCAAGCGGTTCTAGGCGCTTCAGTCTGGAACCGCGTGACCGCTACGGTTGCAGGTTCGAATCCTGCTTCGGGCATGGATGTGTGTGATGTCCTTAGGTTAGTTAGGTTTAAGTAGTTCTAAGTTCTAGGGGACTGATGACCTCAGATGTTAAGTCCCATAGTGCTCAGAGCCATTTGAACCATTTTTGATTGAATAACATCGGGGATAGGCTACAACCCTGTCTCACTCCCTTCCCAACCACTGCTTCCCTTTCATGCCCCTCGACTCTTATAACTGCCTTCTGGTTTCTGTACAAATTGTAAATAGCCTTTCGCTCGCTGTATTTTGCCCCTGCCACATTCAGAATTTGAAAGACAGTATTCCAGTCAACATTGTCAAAATCTTTCTCTAAGTCTACAAATGCCAAAAAGGTAGGTTTGCCTTTCCTTAATCTATCTTCTAAGATAAGTCGTAGGGTCAGTATTGCCTCACGTGTTCCAGCATTTCTACGGAAGCCAAACTGATCCTCCCCGAGGTCGGCTTCTACCAGTATTTTCCATTCGTCTGTAAAGAATTCGCCTTAGTATTTTGCAGCCGTGACTTATCAAACTGATGGTTCGGTAATTTTCACAACTGTGAACACCTGCTTTCTTTGATATATATGGACAAGGAGTACACCGTCACAATAACGTTGATCGGCGCGTGTGCCGTTTTTAAAGAACTGGAGGTCAGTATCTCCATGCAACATTGTGCCTCCTCACACACCACCACCTGGACCACCAAAACGATCCTGTTCGACATTGCTGTACGTACTCTCATATGCCGAGAGAAGGGAACGCATATTGCATCCACAAACGTAGTCGAACATAATTTTTTTGGTGGTCCAGGTTTTAACGGTGTGAAGGATCATAATGTTGGACGGGCGCACTGACCTCCAAATCTTTGCACGCGGTACACTCAGCGGTCAACGTGACACCGAACTCCACATGCGTCTTTCAGAGGTGCTTTTGGCCCTGATTTCATTTGTACGGATGACAATGCACGACTGCACCGAACTGCGCAGGCCGAGAAGCTGTTGGAGCAAGAATGTATTGAGCGAATGGACTGGGCTGCAGGTTTCCCCGGCTTAAACCCTGTCGGACACGTATGGGATGTGTTGGGAAATCCTACTGTAGCACGTCCAAATGCACCAATGATCATCCAGCAGTTGTCAACCCCGCTGGTGGAGGAATGGAAAGCCCTGCCACAGGAACTCCTTACCAGAATGAGATTTTCACTCTGCAGCGGAGAGTGCGCTGATATGAAACTTCCTGGCAGATTAAAACTGTGTGCTGGACCGAGACCCGAACTCGGGACCTTTGTCTTTAGCGGGCAAGTTCTCTACCTTATGAGCTACCCAAGCACGACTCACGCCCCGTCCTCACAGCTTTGCTTCTGCCAGTACTTCGTCTCTTACCTTCCAAACTTTACAGAAGCACTCCCGAAAGAAAGGATATTGCGGAGACATGGCTTATTTCTTTCAGTAGTGCTAGTTCTACAAGGTTCGCAGGAGAGCTTCGGTAAAGTTTGGAAGGTAGGAGACGAGGTACTGGCGCAAGTAAAGTGAAGACGGGGCGTGAGTCGTGCTTGGGCAGCTTAGATGGTAGAGCACTTGCCCGCGAAAGGCAAAGGTCCCGAGTTCGGGTCTCGGTCCGGTACACAGTTTTAATCTGCCAGGAAGCTTCACTCCTTACCGATCTTGTTCCCAGCATGGGAGCACGTTGCAGAGCTTGCACTGGCGTCCGTGGTTGTCATACACTGTACTAAGTACTGTGTCTCGCCTTTTGTAACGTTCAGGGGACGATCGTCAACGGCGGTGAACCAAGTGTCTTATCTTTTAATACAAGTGTCATTCATGTTGATCTCATTGCATACTATGGAGTTTATGCACCATGTCAGCCCACATTTGGTTATATTTCAATACAGTATTGATAGGACCACGCCGCTGTAAGACCGCAAGCAATTAAGCTCGGTAGCGCTCCCTGCCCCACAAAATGACAGACGGCCACGAAGTGTGAGAATGAAGGTGCGAGTAGGATCTGCGTCGTAGTGGAGAGTATGGAGAATGCGCTGATTCAAACGGCCAGGCTTGGCGGCAACCGTATAACTTCTTTTTTTTTAGTATTCATAATTTAAATGTTTATATACGCCCCCAACTAGACTGTCGACGTTCTAGACTTGACAGCTTCCTAACCATGATATCAGTGACTCCAAAATCAACTTGAGATATTAGTTTTATGTGATGTTATCAATCATTGGCCGACTCAACCGATCAGTCAGAATCGCGCCCTGTGCAGGCAGACGCGAAACACTGAAGCTAGCTCACTACACACTGTAGAGTCTTCGACTAATATTCACGCGGTCTAGAGTTACTAACTTTCAAACCGTACCATGTATTTACTGCCAATTGATGTTTTCTGTCATTTCACCGAAGTGAAAATATTATTCGGCGTCGGGAAATGTTTGTATGATACCTGGCGTTTGTGCGATTTCTTATGAGAATTAAAGTCGAGGGGAGACTTTTGTCAATTTGGAATGGTGCTCGATAAGTGAAGATTACACTCCCCGAAGTTGGGTGTTAGACTGGCTGTAAAGACTATTTTTTACTTATTTTTAATAAAATCAGGTGGGATCCTATTATTTCGAGACTTTTGTTGTAGCGACTTTGAGGTTTCTCCACTTGCCATTGACAATTCATCCGGCGCAGAAGAAACCCGATGGGAACATCGAGACAGCTTTAGAAGACACGAGGTAAGCAGACACCCGTCTGTCGAGCTGGGGAAATTGCGAGGTGTTTGCTGGACCACCTCGATATGAGTTGGTCAGCATAGCCGTCCACATGCAACCATTAGCAAAGAACAACTTGCGCTATTAGTATTTCTGACGCAGTAATGTGTCACGGCAAGAATGTTCCGCATGTCATCGTAATTAGTTAATTAGTTTTGAAGGGGAAGGAACAACTACAGTGTTCTTTCAGGTACCTCCTGTGCTATACTGTATTAGTTCGTTCTATGTATGGTCCAAGTCTCATCGATCTGTGTTACTTGACAGTGATATATTATACGAAAGTCACTTTCGTCCTTAAATTTTGCGCACCAGTGCATTTTGTTAGGAAGATTTGTCTAATACTCAGCGAATGTATCTAATGACGTGTGGTACCCGGTATCAAACAAATACAGGGTGGTCCATTGATAGTGACCGGACCAAATATCTCACGAAATAAGCATCAAACGAAAAAATTACAAAGAACGAAACGCGTCTAGCTTGAAGGGGGGAAACCAGATGGCACTATGGTTGGCCCGCTAGATGGCGCTGCCATAGGTCCAAACTGATATCAACTGCGTTTTTTAAAAATAGGAACCCCCATTTTTTATTACATATTCGTGTAGTACGTAAAGAAATACGAATGTTTTAGTTGGACCACTTCTTTCCCTTTGTGATAGATGGCACTGTAATAGTCACATACATATGGCTCACAATTTTAGACGAACAGTTGGTAACAGGCAGGTTTTTTAAATTAAAATACATAACGTAGGTACGTTTGAACATTTTATTTCGGTTGTTCCAATGTGATACACGTACCTTTGTGAACTTACCATTTCTGAGAACGCGTGCTGTTACAGCGTGATTACCTGTAGATACCACATTAATGCAATAAATGCTCAAAATGATGTCCGTCAACCTCAATGAATTTGGCAGTAAGTGTAACGACATTCCTCTCAACAGCGTGTAGTTCGTTTTCCGTAACGTTCGCACATGCATTGACAATACGCTGACGCATGTTGTAAGGCGTTGTCGGTGGATCACGATAGCAAACATCCTTCAACTTCCCCCACAGAAAGAAATCCGGGGACGTCAGATCCGGTGAACTTGCTAGCCATGGTATGGCGCTTCGACGACCAATCCACCTGTCATGAAATATGCTATTCAATACAGCTTCAACCGCACGCGAGCTATGTGCCGGACATCCATCATGTTGGAAGTACATCGCCATTCTGTCCTGCAGTGAAACGTCTTGTAGTAACATCGGTAGAACATTACGTAGGAAGTCAGCATACATTGCACCATTTAGATTGCCATCGATAAAATGGGGGCCAATTATCCTTCCTCCCATACATTAACCCGCCAAGATCGCTGATGTTCCACTTGTCGCAGCCATCGTGGATTTTCCGTTGCCCACTAGTGCATATTATGCCGGTTTACGTTACCGCTGCTGGTGAATGACGCTTCGTCGCTATATAGAACGCGTGCAAAATATTTGTGAGCGTCCCGTAATTTCTCTTGTGCTCAGTGGCAGAACTGTTCACGACGTTCAAAGTCGTCGCCATGCAATTCCTGGTGCATAGAAATATGGTACGGGTGCAATCGATGTTGATGTAGGATTCTCAACACCGACGTTTTTGAGATCCCCGATTCTCGCGCAATTTGTCTGCTGCTGATCAGCCGCGACAGCAGCTGAAACATATACTTGGGCGTCATCATTTGTTGCAGGTCGTGGTTGACGTTTCACATGTGGCTGAACAATTCCTCTTTCCTTAAATAACATAACTATCCGACGAACGGTTCGGACACTTGGACAATGTTGTCCAGGATATCGAGCAGCATAAATAGCACACGCCGGTTGGGCATTTTGATCACAATAGCCATACAACAACACAATAACTGCCTTTTCCGCAATTGGTAAACGATCCATTTTAACACGGGTAATGCATCACGAAGCAAATACCGTTCACACTGGCGGAATGTTACGTGATACCACGTACTTAAACGGTTGTGACAATTACAGCGCCATCTGTCACAAAGCGAAAAAAGTGGTCCACATTCATATTTCTTTACGTTCTACTGGAATAAGTAATAAAATATGAGGGTTCCTATTTAAAAAAACGCAGTTGATATCCGTTTGACCTGTGGCAGCGCCATCTAGCGGGCCAATCATAGCGCCATCTGGTTTCTTCCTTCAAGCTAGACAAGTTTCGTTCTTTGCAGTTTTTTCGTTTGACGTTTATTTCGTGTGATATTTGGCCCGGTCACGATCAATGGACCACCCTGTATATTCCTTGGGCAGATTTGCCTCTGGCGATAGAAGACAACTGATAATTGTCAGAAAGTCCGTCATCAGAGGAGAAAGACATCTGCTGAGCCAGTATCTCACAGTATCACCTGTCCCTGTTACTTCTTGTATGTTTCATGAACTGCGCTCGTTTTATTGAAGTGGCGCACGGCTATTTGACATCGTATCTAGAATGAGGATCCGTTGGTCCTCATCGGTTGGACGTTAATTGGCGTTGTTTTTGTATAGACTTCCCTTGTATTTGCAGTTATCATTGCGCCACCGTGTTGAAGCACAGCCAGGCATAAAATCAGTCTGTCTTAACGTGCTTCAACAGTATCCAGACCTTGTGCTTTGCTGCCCAATGAACGCAGTGTGTTCTCCGCGTTTGCCAGTTTCAGCTGTAGCGCTTCAGAATATTGAGGACGCCGGGCGTTGCAGGATGGGGACCAGGGCGACACAAGCCAAGGGGAGGCGTCTGCGTCTGCAGCCGCCTTGGCATCTAGAGCGTGGCCGGGCCGGTCCAGCGAACAGCGAGGATTTTCGCTCCAGAGCTGGCGCAACCCTAAGAAACGCTACTCGCCTTCCTCACATGTCAGCGACGGGGGGGGGGGGGGGGGGGGGGCGGTGACCGACCAGGCGGATGGGACGTCGTGAAGCGTGCTAATATCACACAGCGAAGTCCTTGAATATGCCAGGGGTGTTCCCCGAGAAAAATCGAAGTTTGGGAGCAGGGAGCTCACTCAGTCGAGATGGTATTTAGCAGCGGGGCTGCCGACAGTCGTTAAATTTTACAGTTTGCTCTCTCGTCTGTGAAATCAAAAAACTTGCGTCTGATCGGCACAGACTGTATACGAAAAAAAAACTTTCTAAATTCCCAATACTGAAATCCTATTCTTCACTTGAAAATGTACCAGCTAAAATGTGCTGTTAGTCTCCCTCTAACTTCGCATTTCACAAAATTAAAATAAATAAACCAAATAAGATGCACGTAAATTGGTAACTGCTTCGCCAGATTATCATGAACTTGTATACATCTCGAAATGATCTGATTATAACTCAACAAGATCACAGCAGTCGCTTCATGATTTTCTTTCGTTCAGTAACAGTCAAATGTATACAGCGTGTCCCAGGAGAAATGGTCAACATTCAGGAATATGAAAGGAAGGATCATTCGAAGGAAACATTTACTAAACATGGGTCTGCAGTCCCGGTTCGCCGTGCGGTCTAAAGCACGGCTTTCCGGGCGGGAAGGAGCGCCTGGTCCCCGGCACGAATCCGCCCGGCGCATTTGTGTCGAGGTCTGGTGAACCGGCCAGTCTGTGGATGGTTTTTAGGCGGTTTTCCATCTGCCTTGGCGAATGCGGGCTGGTTCCCCTTATTCCGCCTCAGTTACACTATGTCGGCGATTGCTGCGCAACCAAGTTCTCGACGTACGCTTACACCACCATTACTCTACAACGCAAACATAGGGGTTACACTCGTCTGGTGTGAGACGTTCCCTGGGGGTCCACCGGGGACCGAACCGCACAATAACCCTGGGTTCGGTGTGGGGCGGCGGAGGGGTGAAGAAGTGGATTGCGGTAGTCGTCGTGTGGTTGCGGACCACTGCGGATGCGGCGGGGACGGAGCCTCTCCGTCGTTTCTAGGTCCCCGGTTAACATAAAAAAAACATGGGTCTAAAGAGCATACCGTAAGAGCTATGAGCACTTGTTCACCATCGCTACAATGGCACGCATCACTTCTATAACTCCTAAGGTGTACATTTTAGAGCTCATGTGCACCTGTCATATCCGTGCTTACTGACCATTCCTCCTGGGACACCGTGTAAAACTTATACATTGGAAAATATGTTATGTTTTAATTTCCTTGGTTTTAATAATGAACAGAACGTCAGAGGACAATTAAAATGAAATGAAGTACCATGCGTCTTTACAGAGCGTAGGGGACCAATGCGGGAGACCCGCACCGCTTTACTAGGCAAGGTCCTAGTGGAGGTGGTTTGCCATTGCCTTCCTCCGACCGTCATGGGGATGAATGATGATGATGAAGACGACACAACAACACCCAGTCATCTCGACATAGGAAAAATCCCTGACCCCGCCGGGAATCAAACCCGGGACCCCGTGCTCGGGAAGCGAGAACGCTATCGCGAGACCACGAGCAGCGGACCAGAGGACAATACACGCGTGCTTTTCCGAAGAGCGAAGGCCTTCGGCGCATGGTGATCAGCCACTCGGCACAGCCGGCCAATGTGGCCGAGGGGTTCTAGGCGCTTCAGTCTGGAACCGCGCTGCTGCTACGGTCGCAGGTTCGAATCCTGCCTCGGGCATGGATGTGTGTGATGTCCTTTGGTTAGTTAGGTTTAAGTAGTTCTAAGTTCTAGGGGACTGATGACTTCAGATGTTTAGTCCCATAGTGCTCAGAGCCATTTGAACCACTCGGCACAGCTCGGTCTTTGGAGGCGTCACACATTCTCCAGCTGATCACCACTAAATGAAAAAAAAACAGAACACAATTTTTTGTAGTTACAAAAGAAACATACGTCTAATTTAAAAGATAATAAATGTTGTCCATAAAATTCTTCAGAGTATGTGACCGCATTGTCAGTAATAAAATTCTCCGACGTTTCGACCAAAAGTTGCAAATAACCTTCCTCAGGGTGTTTTGCCATATGCTGATGGTTGGATAACTTGGTGGGATGTGATCATGCACGTCAACTACGTATAAAAAATACGGCACAATAACAGAAATTGGCCAAAAGGGGAAAAATAATTAATAATTTGTAATTATAGTCGATTGCGGAAAATATATTGGTTTCAGAAATTTTGCAGACTGTGGTACCTACGCGAAGAAAAGTAGTCATACTTAGTTCTTTTCCACTTTTGCATCTTCTAAACAAATATCAGACCAGCTTTGTAATTTAATTTGCAACACTTTCTGGCAGCTTAACAGGAGGAGGAAATGAACAAATGTAAAAATAAAGCGAATAAAGTGCTATAGAGCCTTTACTGTTCGATTCAGTCACGGCCATTAAATATCTAGACGTGACGTAGCGAAACGGCGGAGGGAAAGCTCGTATCAACTGTCAAGTTGCATGCATTACCAGCGAATACAATGTTGTTACAAGAATCGTCCCTGATGTGGGACGAGTGTGGTTTGCAGATTTTCATCTGTCCAGACAGGACGATTGTGATAGTTGAAAATAATGTCACGGTTAATGGGAAACTCATCACAGAACAATACAAACTGTACGTAGTTCGTCACTGCACTATATAGTCCATAGACAGAACTAAACTCCGGTTTGAAAACCATTTAACATCGTTGTATGCACATATTGTTTATGATGCGGTGCATGCTGCTCCACCAATATCTCCACAGTGAGTATTCCGCGGGAGAACTGAGAGGTGGATACTGATCAGCCTTCACCCCATACGATCCAACACAATCTCCTCAAACTCTGCTATATGAAAAAAAAATTCGTATCGAGAAGGTATTTGAACAATCCAGTTTCTTGCCGTGTCCCATTCATCCATTTTTATCCATTAGGATGCCGGCAATTCTGAAGGTTTCTTCTGTTCATTTATTCATTAATTCTAGTTTCTGTATACTAAATCTAATGACGTCATATATTACATGCGTGACTGTAAGTTTCTCTTAACTAGTAATTCCCGGTCTTTGACGTCCAGTCATAAAGTGTTAAGTGTACTCTACCGTGATCACATCGCAGACGATTGTGTATTGTCTTCGAAAGTGGAGACGCCAAAGTCGATGCGGCAAGCAGATGTTCGTTTTGGAACGTGAGCAGTTTGCAAATACGTGGCTCATACGCTTTGCTCATTACAGACTCCTACAGCCTGAGACATTCTTTTCTGGGCGTTAGCTCGATGGCGATCAGCTTAAGATCCTTCGCCGTTTTTGTAACTCTGTTCATAAACGTTTGGGACACCGTGTGAAATGAACACATCCACAACTACCAACTACGGTTGCGAACGCAACTGTACGTAGTTAAGTGCTGTTTGGATTCTGCAGCGGCTAGCACTACACATGTTGATTCACAGTAGAGTCTTCATTGGAGGCGAACGCAGTAGTTTTTATTCTTCGCCGCTTGTACATTTAATTTGTCTACGTGATGGTCTAAAAGCAAATTTTTCGTCTGATATAGTGGAAACGTGAGTCATTTGTCCCTACCGAGTAGCCGCTGGTGTGAGCGCTGTTTGTGGTGTTGAGCACGCACTTCGTGAATAGAATGTATCTGCGGCCGCATGTGTTGAAGAGCTCACAAACGTCGCGCGGGAAGCTGTTTTAAGAAAAGAAAAGTAGCGTATGAAGGCTGGCACGCCTTTAACTTGTTTATACCTACACCCCACTTCCAGGAATAGCACATACTCAACGCACGCAAATAAACCTGCTGTTTCCTACCTGTCGCTGCGTCAGCCACAAATCTATCTCCAACTCTTATTCTCTCTCTCTCTCTCTCTCTCTCTCTCTCTCTCTCTCTCTCACACACACACACACACACACACACACACACACACACACACACACACACACACACTGGCGCGTTTTTCAAATTGTTAGCCCCGCTTTTTTGTTGTTATCGTATCTAATACACTAGTATGGGGATTAATCTGCTTGTGATGCTGAAGTGCAAGATTAGCTTGTCTCAGAGTAGCACCTCCCGATCACACAAGACGAAATTTTTGAAGTAATTATGTGAGGTTTTAAAGTTCGCTCAAGGACAAGAAGAGGAAGATGTCAATCTCGAAAAAAATGGCTCTGAGCACTATGGGACTTAACATCTATGGTCATCAGTCCCATAGAACTTAGACTACTTAAACCTACCTAACCTATGGACATCACACAACACCCAGTGTCAATCTCGAGTAAGGAAGAAAATCTGCCACATCATTTGCACAAGAATCAGCCCGGAATTCGCCTTAAACGGCTGAGGAAAACCACAGCAAACCTAAATATAAATGGCCGGGAGGGGAAGTGGACAGAGCTTCTCCCGACTGTGAATCTAAGAAAAACTGACTAAAACCTGACCGAATCCACCGAGAAATAGGACAATTAATGAGTCCACGTCACTGCTTCAGACTCCTACGCCGCTAGGAACTACAGGGTGGCGCACGAAATGTGTTACCATTTTGTTTTTGAATATAAACTTTGTCAATACAATCTGAAAGGAACATATACTACAATGAAGAGCCGTCCATGGAGATTTGTTCTAACTCAGCACCTGCTCAATATGTCCACCATTTCGTTTCCTAACTTCCTTCAAACGAACACTGAAGTTAGTGATTACCCTACGGCACATGTCTTCCGTAATTTCACTGCAAGCTTGAAGAATAAGTCTTCTGAGCTCCATTAAATCAAGTGGACGTTACGGGAAAATTTTTTCCTTTGTGTACCCCCAAAGAAAAAAGTCGAATGGATTGAGGTCTGGACTATTGGGGGGGGGGGGGGGGGCAGTTTTGTCCGTCACTGAAGCGACCTGTAAACCTGAGTGAAATGATCCGCATGCCGAAATGCTCGTGTAAAAACTCCAACACAGTGTTTGCAGTATGTGGCCTCGCTCCATCTTGCATGAACCACTGCGTGTTGAAGGGCAAGGCACTAGCAAGAAGCTATGGAATGAAGCTATTGCGAAGCATGCTCAAATAACGCTCGCCGTTCACAGTTTCTTCAAAGAAAAAGGGTCCAATAAGTCCGTGACTGGAAATTGCTGCCCACGCTGTAATCCTCGGAGCATAATGTTGTCGTTCATGAGTCACTTGTGGGTTTTCAGTGGCCCAAAAACGTACATTTTGTTTGTTAACCACACCGTCTAAATGAAAATGCGCCTTGTCTGAAAACCAAACGTTGTTGAGAGTTTCTTCCCTATCCTCCGCCCACTGAGCAAACAGTAGTCTCTGCTGCTTGTGTTCTTCAGTGAGCTTCTGTGCACAGGTCATCTTGTATGGGTACATATGGAGGTCACTTTTAAGAATGCGTTGAACGGAGCGTCTGGATATTCCCAGTTGCACTGCTGCCTTTCTACACGACTTCCCAGGACTTCTCTGTACAGCAACTCGTTCCGCTTCAATATTCTCTGGCGAACAAACAGGCTTAGGCCGAGGTCGCTTCGCTTCCAATACTGTTCCTTCCTGTACAAATTTATCGTACAACCTGTGGATGATCTTCTTGCAAGGGCCCCATCGTGTGTTAAACTGTTGTGGAAAAAGCCTCTGAGTCACAGCAAGGCATTTCGTTTCTTGAAAAAGTAACACATTTGTCGATCGTTGCTATGTCGTCAGTCTTCCATTTTCAGTCATTGCTGCTTCCTAGTCTGCTAGCTGCAGTATCGTGAATTACACGTCTTTTCGTAACTCATTTGTATTTCCAAGCTCTGCTGGTACTGCTGTAGAGATCCCAGCGGGATATCTAATGTGCGTCGTAAATTGTGAAAGAAACAATTGGTAACACATTTGTGCGCCACCCTGTAGTTAGAGGATAAAACCATGAATCCATCTTAGTCAAAACTTTAAATGTGTTAGTAAATTATGAGAGGCCGGCTTCACTCCTGGGGATGGATCCATTCACACAAGAAAACGAATATTTCAGTCACAGTAGCTGTCAAACACTTCGGAAACGGGACGTATCTCCAACACAAATCGATGTACGAGGGGCGTCCAGTAAGCAATGTAATACATTTTCTTTTCTGAAAGCAGGTTGGGTTTATTCAGGATTCTAATACGCCATGTTATTGCTCACTCTTTTGGCGGCGAGAAACCCAATTTTTCAACATATCTCTGTTGAGTGGGACGGCCGTACACCACCGCGTGATACCACACCACTGGTCGAAGCTGGAGCCAACGTCTTGCTACATCAATAATAACCTCCCCATCACCTAAGTACTGCTTCCCGCGGAGTGCATCTTTCATTGTGCCAAACAGATGGGAGTAGCGTGGATGAGGAAGGACAGCCCAGTGAAGTTATGTGAGTTGCTCTCGGGTGCGCAGATTTTTGTGAGACCTTGCGTTTTCGTGAAGGATAAGTTCGTTTGCTTTTTGTGGCGACGAGCACGCTGAAGCCATTTCTTCAATTTCCTGAGGACAGCACAATGCATTTCAGAGATGATCATTGCACCATGAGGAAGGACATCAAACAGAATAACCCCTTCAGAGGCCTAGAAGATCGTCGCCATGAATTAACCGGCTGAGGGAGCAGCTTTGAACTTTATCTTCAGATAAGAGGTGGTGGGGTACCACTCCATCGATTGCTGTTTTGTTTCCGGTTCGAAGTGATAAACCCATCGCATGTGACTACGTTTGGCAAAAACTCTTGACGACCAGCCTCGTAACGCGCAAGCAATTTTGCACAGGTGGTCCTCCGTTTCTCTGTGTGGTCTTCTATTAGGCGGCGGCGAAACCAGCGGGCACACAGTTTTGAGTACCCCAACTGATGGACGAGTGTGTCAGCACTACCAACAGAGACGTCCAGTTCTGCAGCGCGGTGTTTGATTGTGATCTGTCGATCACCTCGAGTGAGTGTGTCCACACGTTACATCATCACAGGAGTCAGAGCTGTGTGCGGTCGACCAGTCGCGGGAGATTGGACAGGTTTACGCGATCTTGTTGCGATGTTGACAGAGGCCTCGCCCAACGACTCACCGAGTTGTTCACTGGCAGGTCTCCGTAGACATGACGCAATCGCCTATGAATATCTGAGTTGCTCTCTTTTTCCGCCAAAAGAAACTCAATGACAGTTCACTGCTTGGAAAGCACCTCCATTATAGACTCCATTTTGAAGGGTATGTATAGCGCCACCACCTATATGAATTTCATGAAACTATAGGGGCCGCATCGAGAATATTCCACGATGTCCTCCAAAAAATTCCGCCTTTTTTTCAAGCGAAATTGGTGGAGAAAAAAAGTTTTGTGTTACCTATTGAACTCTCGTGATTTTTCGTCTAGAGTTCTTCAGTATATCAATGTGACTTTGTTTCCAAAAGAATTATCCGATTTCACAAGACTTGTCTCTCACATAAACGAAGATAAAGACTGGGGTGAATTTTAATTTGCGGCTGGATGGTAAAGTTTACCTTGGCGGCAGCTGTAAGTTACTGGCTCTTCTTGTAGACTGGGGGGGGGGGGGGGGGGGGGGCGGGGGGTTCCTCTTGGAGCAGGTAGCGAGTTCTTTCCTTCCAAAATACGCGTAGAGTCGTATGACGATAACGCAACAACAAATGGCGTTTCGCGTTCTCCATTTCAACAAAAAAAATGGCTCTGAGCGCTATGCGACTCAACTTCTGAGGTCATCAGTCGCCTAGAACTTAGAACTAATTAAACCTAACTAACCTAAGGACATCACACACATCCATGCCCGAGGCAGGATTTGAACCTGCGACCGTAGCGGTCGCTCGGCTCCAGACTGTAGCGCCTAGAACCGCACGGCCACTCCGGCCGGCCCCATTTCAACAGCTGCAGTTCAATTAGACCTGTGCCTCCTGATTTTTCGTCGAGAGTTCTTCAGTATATCAATGTGACTTTCTTTCCAACAACTTTGGCTGAACCGCGATGCCGCATAAAAACAGCAGTGAGTGCAGTAACTCCAGACGTGCTCGCAAAAGTATAGGACGAGTTAATCGTTTCGAGTCTTTCGAAAGTGAAGTAATGAAAGAGTGCTATCGACAGGGAATGTCAAATTGATTCCTTTTTTTTTTTCTTTTTTTTCCAGAAGGCTTTCGACACCGTTCCTCACTAGCGTCTTCTAACCAAACTGCGTGCCTCTGGAATATCGCCTCAGTTGTGCGACTGGATTTGTGATTTGATGTCAGAAAGGTCCCAGTTCGTAGTAATAAATGGAAAGTTATCGAGTAAAACAGAACTAATTCTGGCGTTCCCCAAGAAAGTGTTATAGGTCCTCCATTGTTCCTGATCCATATGAGCGACATACAAGACAATATGAGTAGCCCTGTTAGATTATTTGCAAATGTGCTGTCATTTACCGTCTTGTAAACTCAGATGACCAAATCGAATTGAAGAATGATTTAGATACGATATCTGTATGGTGTGAAAAGTGGCAGTTGACCCTGAAGAAAGAAGAATGTGAAATTATTCACATGAGTACTAAATGAAATCCGCTAAATTTCGATTACGCGATAAGCCACGCAAATCTAAAGGCTATAAAGTCAGCTAAATACTTAGGGATTACAATTACAAATAATCTAAATTGTAACGATCCCATATATAATGTTGTGGGTAGAGCAAACCAAAGACTGCGATTCATTGTCAGAACACTTAGAAGGTGCAACAGATCTACTAAAGAGACTGCTTACACTTGTCCGCGCTATTCTGGAGTATTGCTTTGCAGTGTGGGATCCGAATCAGGCGGGACTGACGCGTGACAGGGAAAAAGTTCAAAGAAGGGCAGCTCGTTTTGTATTATCGCGAAATAGAGGAGATAGCGCTACAGACATGATACGTAAATAGGAGTGGCAGTCATTAAAACATAAGCGTTTTTCGTTGCGACGGTATCATCTCTTGAAATTTCGATCACCAGTTTTCTCCTCCGATTGCGAAAACATTCTGTTGGCACCCACCTACATAGGGAAAAATGGTCATCACGATGAAATAAGAGAAATCAGGCCTCGCACGGAAAAATTTAAGGGCTCGTTTTTTCCGCGCGCATTTCGAGCGTGGAACTGTAGAGAGACAGCATGAAGGGGGTTCTTTGAACCCTCTGCCAGGCACTTTATACTGAATAGCAGAGTAATCACGTAGATGTAGATGAAATCAGTTGAATATTTTTAAAACATCCTGTAGCGTAGTGAAAAAGATGTGTTTACCAGCATCACTACGAATTTGGAACATGTACTATGTCACGTTCCGCAACATTGACAACTTTTAAATTTGAAAGATTCCTAGTATCACTTGAAAACGGCCTTAATGTGAACTGGCAGTATGTCCCAGCGGATCTTAATTTTTGTGGCAGCAGTTCCTATTAAACTGCGAAATAAAGCAGTCTTTATTCATACACGGTCTCTTGCAAACAGAGGATGCGGGTGAACAATAAAGACGTTCCGTTCTCCTATATCTCCGGAAGCCGTTCGACTCTGCCGCATCGTTGACTGCTAAACAAGGTACTATTATATGGAGTACCTCCGCAGATAACGGATTGACTCATGAATATTCCTCTAATAGAACTGCTAATGTTGAACAATAATGTGCATCAAAGAAGGGTGATAGGAACTTTTAACATTCTCTATGAACTAAACGACTTAACGAGTAGAATGAGCAGCACTTTATTGTTCGCGTGCGACACTGTTGTCTACGAGAAAGTACATTACCTGATAAAGAAGTGGATCAACCAGAAAGCATCGTCGGAAATGAACGTTAACTTGACACACGCATACACCATTGGCAGGTATGTAAATACGGTATTGCAGTGCCTGTGTTGTTAAAAAGAACACTGCAATGTAGCTTCGGACATGGCCTCCCTTGTGCGTGAACTACATAATGTATGTACGAGCATGGGTTGTGACACAAGAACGACCTATGGAACAGGTCTGGCAGTGATTCGTGCACAGATAGCCAAAGCGATAAAGGCGTCCGCTCGCGTAAGGCGGGATATCCGAATTCGAGTCTTCAGGCATTCGGGTGTTGTACCCCGTGGAAACGTGAAGACACCATACGTGTCGTCAAGGTTCTGGTCGACCACGGCTGACCACCACAAGTGAGGATCGCCGTATTATGTACAAAGAACGTAACAAGCCTTTCGTATCTGCGCCTGCCATCCCAAGAACAAGTAATGGACTCCCTCCAACATTCTGTGTCATCCCTCACCATTGGTAAGGAGCCTAGCAGCAGCCTGGCTAGGGAAGTGCCGTCCTATGCGTAGACTACCATTAACACCACAACTTCACGGGTGCGTTTGGATTGGAAACATGACTCTGAAACATTGACTGCCTATGAATGGTGTCGCATCATGTTGAGCGATGAATCGCGCTTGTGCACTATCACGGATGTTAACCC
This sequence comes from Schistocerca piceifrons, assembly GCF_021461385.2. Lineage (NCBI taxonomy): Eukaryota > Metazoa > Arthropoda > Insecta > Orthoptera > Acrididae > Schistocerca > Schistocerca piceifrons. The sequence continues at coordinate 544,115,735 of NC_060141.1, forward strand.
GAGAAATGTGAAAAATCCATCTATAAACAAAAATAAGACTGCTGTTAAAAGTAAAAGCAAATCAATGGCAGGCGTTAAACGCTTTTAGAGGGCAGTCTGGATGCTTCCGTACGAAAGAGAGGGTCTATGGCAACAGTCTTTAAGGTCTTAAGAGCTTTTTGCCGCGCATGATTAGCCGAGCGGTCCAAGGCGCTGCAGTCATGGACTATGCGGCTGGTACTGGCGGAGCTTCGAGTCCTCCCTCGAGCATGGGTGTGTGTGTGTGTGTGTGTGTCCTTAGGATAATCGAGGTTAAGTAGTGTGTAAGCTTAGGGACTGATGGCCTTCGCAGTTACGTCCCATAAGATACCACACACGTTTTTTAAGAGCTTTTTAAGCGAGTTTTTGCCTCTGCTGGACGGTTTGTTTGTATTAAGAAAACTAAAGTGGTAATTTGAATGTTCCTCTGTTTTGTAAACTCTACACACAAAGCGTATCGCTGTTCGCTTGCGTAAAGAATACTGGCAGAAGCGGAATCAACAGGCAAATTGATTGTGTCCTGACTCTGCATTATCTCGGAACAGTTTCGCCCGAGTAGTATTGACGCTTCGGAAGATTTGGAATGAGCGGCGCTAACGGGAAGGTAGGAGTCCGTGTCGTGCAAAGTGAGCACTTGGCGAGGAACCCCCGCACGACTTGCAAGAGGTGGGCGATATTGTCAAGGCCGATCTGGCACCAACCAGCAGTTAAAGAACTCGGATTTAAAGAGCGCACGTCCATGCGCTGCGCCCAGTTTAATGGAGAGGAGTTGCAAGAGTAAGGAAAGGGATAAAAACGCACGTGGCAAAGGAATTATCACTCTGGTATAATGACCGTAATCTACAGAAAATTCCACTTCCAAATGTTTCGTTCGTGATTGCGATGTATATGGTCCGGCAGCCTCGTTACTGTAGACATACGTGAAAGATGGTAATGCGTGCTAGGTGGAAAGTAGAGCCCAAGTTCCTAACGTTCACTGACATTTACTCTCAGGTGAAGCATCAAATGTATGGCTCACTGGTGTACTTTAAACCTAACGTGTCCCTGTCTCCAGTCTTTTCCAACGCCCTCAGCGGCTTCTCTGCTAACACTGCAGGCCTACCACCATGGAGAGAAAAGCTAATGACAGACCGAACCACAGATGCCGTCCGTAACGGGAGACGGGCTTTACAAGAATTTGAAACTGTCATTAATCTCGTGTGTAGATTTCAATGGCTGTGTGACCCACAGTTACAAGGAACATATCGTGTACATTCAGTAGTAAAACATAGAGAGAAAAAATAATTCACAGGGACTATCCAATATTTTCTGCTAACACGGTGCTGTTTCAGTCCCATTTCCTTGCAAACATATTACAACAGTGTTGAAACTGCTGTGTCAGCAGACATCGATCACACCGTTGCACAGTTCCTGGTCTTTTTGTGAACATTTTCAGTGCTGTGACCTGCATTGTGTCACCATACTCCATTCTTTCGCGAGCCGTCCGCTGCCATTACATTCCATTAAAGCTAAAGTTGCTTTTGTATCTCTGTACATAACTATTAAAGCAAAACACTCGCTCTGTGAATATTGTCACGTGACCAAACCGTCTATAAAATATGTGTGACTGCTTAGGAAATATACTAACTAAAAAAATCGCAACACCAAGAAATAATTAATATAATGAAATTTCGGCAATACGTTTGTTCAGACAGTATATTTAAATGATTAACGTTGCAAGATCACAAGTTAATGTAAGCGTGAGGTAAGCGATTGCAGACGTGAAATGCTGGTACATTAATAACCGGTGTGACCGCCAGAGTGTTTTATGCAAACATGCACACGTGCAGGCGTTTGTTGTACAGATGACGGATGTCAGTTTCTGGGATGCAGATCCATGGCTGTTGCACTTGGTCAGTCAATACAGGGACGCTTCTTAACGCTGTTTGCGGATGACGCTTGAGTTGCCCGATCATGTCTGATATGTACTAGATGGAGACAGATTTTGTTATCAAACAGGCCAAGGCAACATGTCGATACTCAGTAGAGCATGTTGGGTTGCAGCAGCGGTATGTGGGCGGACGTTTGATAGCACCCCTTGGAATGCTGTTCATGAATAGCAACACAACATGTGGATACCAGATTGGCGTACAGATTTACAGTCAGGGTGCGTGGATAACCACGAGAGTGCTCCTGGTGTCACACGAAATCGCAGTCCAGACCATAACTCCAGGTGTAATTCCAGTGTGTCCAGCACGCAGACAGGTTGGTTATAGGCCCTCAACTGGCCTCTTCCTAACCAACACACGGCCGTCACTGGCACCGAGGAAGAACCATCTTTCATCATAATACAGAACAGACTTCCACCCTGCCCTCGAGTGAGCGCTTGTTTGACACCACTGAAGCAGCAAATGGCGATGATTTCGGGTCAGTGGAATGCAAGCTACAGAGCGTCTGGCTCAGAGCCGTCCTTGAAGTAACCGATTTGTAACAGTTTGTTGTGTGTCTGTGGTGCCAACTGTTGCTCAGATTGCTTCTGCAGATGCAGTGCGATGCGCCAGAGCCATACGCCGAACACGATGGTCTCCCCTCTGGTAGCCACATGGTCGTTCGGAGCCCTTGTCTTCTTGCGACCGTTCTTTCTCGTGATTGCCGCTGTCAGCAATCATTCACAGTGGCTACATTCCTACCAAGTCTTTCTGCAATATCGGCTATCGGAGAAGGGACATCCAGCTTCTCGCATTCCTATTGCACGACCTCGTTCAAACTCAATGGGGTGTCAATAATGACATCTTTGTCGCCTTAAAGGCGTCCTTGACTAACAACAACTCACCACGTCCAATCTCAAAGGTAACTAAATGGTTCAAATGGCTCTGAGCACTATGGGACTCAACTGCTGTGGTCATAAGTCCCCTAGAACTTAGAACTACTTAAACCTAACTAATCTAAGGACAGCACACAACACCCAGCCATCACGAGGCAGAGAAAATCCCTGACCCCGCCGGGAATCGAACCCGGGAACCCGGGCGTGGGAAGCGAGAACGCTACCGCACGACCACGAGATGCGGGCTCAAAGGTAACTAACGCCCACGACCGTTACATCGTGTATTTAAGGCGAACCTGATTGCAGCCTCAGAGTGGCGCTACTGCTCCTTGGTATTGTGTTTCTTTTTCTCCGTCTGTGTCTTAGACGTGTTCCCTTTGTTTCATCGTTTATCATGTAGCATCAGATTCATCCATATCTGCCGATTCATATTATTCATGGAAAGCGAAATTACAGTAGTTTCTAAAAATATCTGCGGCGCGCATCGTTGTTACTTATTTGAAGGAAAAAAAAGAAAGAAAAGTCTCTTTCATACTCTATAGACACAGTTTCAAACGCTACTTTCGGGAGATATCAAGTGAAGCTGCGTCGTGTTGTTGAAGCACTGTACTGTTATACTATAGGACGACGGTCCAAATCTACATCTGGCCACCCAGATTTAGGTTTTCCGTGATTTCCCTAAATCGCTTGAGGCAAATACCAGGATGGTTCCAATCGAAGAGGCACTCAATCATTCGCCAGTTTAAGAGCCTGTGCTCAGCCACTAGTGACCTCCTCGTCAACGGGACGTTAAATCCTAATCTTCCTTCTTTCGGTAGACGAGTGCTTAAGTAAATACAGTTAAATACAGAAAAATCGTCAGCTGCCTCGTTCGTGCCTCCATTACCATGCGCCAACAGACGGTGACGGAACACTTGCCGCCGGGAAGTGTCGCTCTCGTTCGTTGACTGCAAAAAGTGCACTGGAGCGGTTCTCGTTGCGTGCGCGCTGTGACGGCGCGTTCGCTGTATCCCTCGCAGTGCTGGTTACCCGCAATAATTTAATAAAAGTGCTGTGTTTAGAATGCCTGTTTGACGATTTTCCACTGTTGCCTGTAATGAGCTCTGAGGCGATTGAATGTTAGGCCATTTGCCGGGATTCATAACTCATAGTATGCCTACAGAGTAGTGGACCATAAGCAGCGAAGTGTTAAGAATATTCTTCTCCAGTCCTTCATATTCTGCAGGCAGAGATATGTGTAAGAGATGTTTATAAACTCGTATGCGTGCAGATAAAGAACGTTGTGCATGGAATAGTCTTCACAGCGCCTGAATCCAGCATTGGGTGTCAAATGGATGATGACGGTGCTGTACTTCGTTTGTAACTAGATCAGCTGCCATTAGCGCTTTCATACCTGGACAGAAAAGTTCTTACCAAAGTACAGAATTATTGAAAGTGGTTGAAGCGCTGCTACTAATAAACCCGAATGTGTTTTTGACGTAACATCACAGGGCTTTGCAGTTATAAGGAGATTATTATTATTGAATGATTATTTTGGTAAAAGCGAGAAGTGTGATTGGCAAAAGCCGCAGAGGAAGACAAGGCTTGTGTACCGAAATGTAAGGTACGGTAAGGTACCGCGTTCTGGCCCTTGAAACGTAGCCCTAACAGCTCATTTTTCATGCGATTTCAAAGCTAATTTCGATTGCATGATTAATTGTTATGTCATTAGGAAGAACCTATATAAGTAATTATTCATTTTGAGCTCTGGAATATAGTTTTCAATTAATTCATGTCCAAGAACTCACTAATAATACTTCCATCCATTTGGTAGTAACATGTATTGTCAATGTGATTCATTGCAACTAGGGCGTTTCATTTACGAACAATAGAGTAACAAAAGAGATGACAAATATACTGTAATTATAATGTTTGAAACCTGTAAAAACTCTGTTTGTCGTATTGTCAACTTGCTGTGCTATGGGCTGACATAACGACATCTAATTACTTCGTAATTCGTGAAACGAAACCAGATTAACGATGTAAATAAAGGTTTTATTTGGGCTGTTGCATTATATGTTGAAATTCTGTTCACACTAAAAAATAATTCACTCATATTTGAAACAAGAAGCATGGTAGGAATCCTTGAGATAGTGTAGTTTCAATGTGATTAACAAAAATGTAATAAACATTATTTATTCGCATCGATTCATTTATTTTTCCTTGGAAACAAGATACGTAAATCGGTCTTTGAGTTGTAATCACCGGATAGTAACGTATTTTGTAACTATTAAGAATTTCTGTAATTGTTATTAGCGAATTTACTGTACGCAACTATTCATCAGTTGTGAGCAAGAGCCGCGAGAATAAATCGTGTTGGAGGCTCAGTGTGATGTAAGATCTTGAGCAGCACTCCCTGTCGTAATGAATTGTACATCTGAAACAATAAGTGACCTTTCACGTCTTCTGAGAACCATAGTGTTCTCTGGCCAGTTTTCACTTACAAAGCTTCAAGTAAATATCAACTACAGCGAAGCAACGAAATAAAGATAAGCTCTGGTCAACGTTTATTATTTTGAACAAACTGAGTTACATACGCACCAGATTTTAAGAATATCTGTTTCAGCTACCAGTGACACAATATTTCGCAGTAGCGAACTACCATTGATGTCTTGGCCAGCAAATGTGTCTGATCGGTACCCACTGGAAAACTTATCGGGCGCCAGCTGCGTGCCCGTTAACCACCATTCTGTAATTTGCGTGAATTGCTTGATCTGTGCGTAGGCATCCGGTGCCACATACATCTGGAATAAGGACTTGTAGAATCGGTGCCATGCAGAATCTCTGTTGTACGTTTTTTGACAACTGGAACAATACGCCATTAAACAGGTGGTCATAATGTTTTGGCTCATCAGCGTACACTTCGCCTGTTCACAGGAACATTCACAGGATGTGTGGCGTCATCATTAAAGACTAAGTTCATCAAAACCATTTCCTTCTATACGCTGTTCCGTTCGTGTAACAAACTCGTAGTGGAGCTTGAAGCAATGATAGACTGTTAGGCTTTTGATCGAGTTATTTCATGAGTCGTTCCAAGCTGCAGTTGCGGAATATATAGTTCTCAGCTTTCTCTTATTGCTGACTTAAGAGGACTACGTATGAAATTCGCCCGCACTTTTGTCGACCCGTTGATTTCATACTAAGAGGCGCGCAATGGCTGTAATTAGCGCAAATCTTCTGACAAAACAGTTACTGCACCTTTGTTAAACGCTGAAGTCTCATTTCAATACCGCAACCAACTTTTGCGAAAAGCTGAAACACAGTGTAAGTTTTGTCAGAGCGTAATTACGTCTTTACTAGCTGCTACCTGTTCATCATCTGTGGTGGCAATAGGTGGAAACCATTAGAACAAAAGACCGAGCGAGGTGGCGCAGTGGTTAGACACTGGACTCGTATTCGGGAGGACGACGGTTCAATCCCGCGTCCGGCCATCCTGATTTAAGTTTTCCGTGATTTTCCTAAATCACTCCAGGCAAATGCCGGGATGGTTCCTCTGAAAGGGCACGGCCGACTTCCTTCCCCATCCTTCTCTAATCGGATGAGACCGATGACCTCGCTGTCTGGTCTCCTTCCCCAAACAACCCAACCCCCCCCCCCCCCATTAGAACAAAAGAAAAGTAGGAGTCTTGACAGGACTGCACAGTATTGCAGTACCTTCCTTAAAAATGTGACACATAGTTGAAGTGGTTCACTCATTTGTTATAACTTCGGAGAATTATCTTCTAGACACAGATCCGTGTCTTCCGTGGGCAACGCTGTTGCAAACTAAACATCAAAGCACGGCTGACGATCGGATTGCTTTACAGCTCTCCACCATTTTCCAAATTAATATGTCACCTGCATAACTGCAAACTACATTGAAGTGAGCGGTCACTGTTCAGTTGCAGCCAAGATGAAAAAGTGTGGGTAATAACGTCCCGTCCCTAGCTGTCAGGAAGAAAGTAGTAACACGGTAAACAGCTGGTATTAGAGCTTCAGGGTAAGGACGTGGAATTCGCAGTGCCACTAAAGGTAAGGGAGTATCTCGCTTCTGTCGCTTCTTCCTTACAGTGCCATCCGCAAAACTTAAGTGTTCGTCGGTCGCTGCGCGCAGATTACAGGAATGCGGCTCGCCAGAAAGTACAGGCTGTGGCGTGGTGATCACAGGTAGGAGCTGAAGGCGGTCGTCCGTGGGCGCATCGCAGAGGCGGCCTGGTTCTCTCTGACCCTCCCCTCTCCCCCCCCCCCCCACCCACTCTTACGGCCCTGGCTATCAGAAAGCGACCCCTGTATTCAATTCCGCCACTGAATATGAATGTACTCCACTACCATTCCGGATTAAAGTATCGATTTCTTTCATACAAATAGTTTATGGAAATGCCTCCATATCACCGATCTTCAATTTTAGTTGGTTAGCGTTTTGACGACGATTAATATGCGTACTGTGGAGGTGTTGTGACAGGCAACAAATCACTGTTACGAAATTGTTTACGGGTGAACGGCCGGTTATCAGTGGCCAACGGGCACACTGTGTCGGCATGCGACAATGTTACCATCACCTGCGCACCTGATGAAGTCAAAGTGGTCGCTTGTCGACTAAGTCGGGAGAAGCTGAAGATTGAAATCACTGTTAGTTTTTTACAGAGTTAGAATTTTGCTCCACTCATGTCATGTACAAATAACCTCTCACTTTGTACTTACTAAGCTGAAATAATAGTTTCATAGAGTCGCAAGCCTCATTAACAATCACTGTAGAAGGATAATAAAAAAGGTAGAAAAATGGGTACGCCACTCTTTCCATTTCAATTTCAGAAGTATCCCGGGCTACTGCTGATGATATTTCTCGACGAGTTTCTGATATCTTTCGTCGATCTAGGCCTCACAACCTTAAGTGAGAACTGGTGTAATGATCGGTTGGGATCTCATCACAAAGCAATCTAGTCGGTGTCCACCATTTTAGCCATGCATTGCTAACTTGGTTCGCGATTTATAAAAAGAGTAAGCCGTCGGAAACGGTTTTTGAGCCAAGGTACTCGAAGGTGTTTGTCCTTGACAAAATCTTGATTGTGTCTGTATTATTAGGTTGGTATATAAGTTTGTAGCGTTTTTCTATAAATTTCGTAACAACAGATACACATAAGAGAGGCTTTCGTCATCAGTAATATATTATCCTTCACTGTTCACAACTTTCTGCCATTTCTGGGGTAACGTTTCGATTCCGCGACTGTAGACATAAAGTGGTTGTGAGACGAAGAACTCGTCGAACCATGTTCGGAGCGCATTTTCAATCCGAAAGGAAGTTCCTTGAAGGTTGTCCGATTGACAGCGGAAAAGGTGAAAATCTGAGGGTGCCAGATGAGGTAAACATCGTGGGTGCGAAATGACTTCACAGCCGAGCTCCTGTACAGTGTTTTTGGTCAGTCTAGCGGAATGAGGTCTGGAGTTGTTGTGAAGTGGCATCACTTCAAGCAATCTTCGTGGTGGTCGTTCTTGGATCGCGTCAGAAAGACGACTCATTTGTTGACAGTAAATGTCAGCAGTGATGGTTACGCGTCGGGGCAGCAATTCGTAGTACACCACACCGTTTCTTTCCCACCATAAGCAAACGTTATCTTTTGTGGATGCGCGTAAGTCTTTGTACGGGAAGTTTCTGCTTTGTTTGGGCTCAACAATTCCTTTCTTTTCCTTATTTTAGAATAAAGACCGTCACTCGCTGATTCTTGTGATTTTGGCTTAGAGGATGCGGTACCCATCCACACGATTTTTTTAACATTCTCCATCGCGTGCAAATATCGCACATGGTTGAATCATAACTGTTCATCACATTTGCCAATTCTCAAGTACACTGACATGGATCATTATGGATCAATGCGTTTAAGCGATCTATGTCAAATCCCGAATGTCTTCCTGAACACGGAGAGTCACTGGTATCAAAACGATCATCCTTAAAATGAGAAAACCATTTTCTTGCCGTGATCTGCCCAGTGGCATTGTCCCCATATACGGTGCAAAGTTTCTGGCTGCCTCCTCTGCTGTCACACCTCTATTGAACTCATACAGATTAATATGTCGGAAAAGCTCCGATTTCTCCACTTGGCATTCCATTTGTAGCATCCACAGCTCCTCCCACTATATCCAGATGACGAAATGACAATATGTACACTGAAATAGCGGAGACAATCGATAAATATACCAATAGATACAGGAATACCAGCATGCAAAACAGAAAGGGTACGAAATTATGCACCAGTCTAATATTTGCATATGTTAACAGGCATTCAGATTTCTTTATATTTAGGAGTATTGCGAAGTGTGCAGGGTGGCTCTTCTATGCGTGTACTTGACGTTAAATGTTGTTTTCGTCTTCAGTAGCAAGTAAAATAGCAGCATACAGAATGGTCCCAGGTACTAATTTTGAGGATATCTGGTGATCCTGTCCATTATTGTGACGAACAAAAGGGGAGAAAGAGTGGATCCCTGACGGACAGCCACTGAGATAGGAAAGTATCTGATACTCCAGTAGCAGAAAGTAATAGAGTGTTAGGAGTGTGGCACGGCAGCTGGACAACCATTACCCTCAGAATATCGGAGAAATGGTATCCAGAGACTCAGATATAAATAATTTTTAGTAATGGCTGTTGGGCTCGAACAGCAGAAACTGGATTGTGTCTCTGCTCATGATCTGCGACTTTATTTCAGTCTGCTGCTGAACTAGCTGGCTTCTGAAACGGAGCAGCTTGCCCAAAAGCCAGGTCTTCTACGTGAGATGAAGTTATGCCACCGCTACGGAAAGCGAAGCAAAATCGATGAAAGAGCCGCAGTTTTATCGGCGGCGCCAAGTCGTGGCTCCTGGAACTGGGGGAAAGCCAGCAGCCGGCAGCGGCAGTGGGAGTGTGGGTTAGTGTGGCTGCCTGCGCCCACGGGTATATCGATCTACCGGCTAGCGCTCTCATTAATCTTCCCCTGGTGCAGGCATACATACACTGAGGGGAGCAGTCGGGGATAGCCTGCCGAGCCTTTCGGCGCTCGCAGTCGACTGTACAATACTGACTTTTGCATTTAAAACGCCTCGCTGAAGTCTGCGAGCCATCGTGTGGAGTCTCTGCTTCTGATCAATGGGACTAAAAGAACTCGCTGTGATGCAAATGTTGCTGAGCTCTTGTTATAGGTTCGGTTGGCAAAGTTTCATAATCGTCCTATACCGCTACGCTCTTTCCTTTCCCCTTCACGGCCTCGTTACACCGCCCTCTGATATTTAAACCCCTCCTTTTTTTCGGAATTAGTCTTCACAATTTTACCGCTTCACATTCAACAATAGATAGCCAATGGTACGCCAGATGTTGAGGACTAAACACTATGCCCAACTCGTGGAGCCACAGTATAAGGTTTTTTCCATTACGTTTAGTTCACCTGCAAGTGAATGTGCTCTTACACGGGCCATTTTTTCACCGCATTCTGTCACTACATGAGTGTCGCCGCCAACGAAGCTGCAATGTTTCAGCTGTACACGGCAATATTAGGTCTGGCCGGGCAATATTACTGAAGGAATAGGTTGTTGCAGGTAGTCGTCGACGTATTATCGACATGTTGCTGGCGTCGTCCATCAAGGTTAGACAGTATTACGTATTGGCGGGCCATACCTCTCTCTGTCGTTATCCGTATATATAGGGTGTCCGAAAAGTCTTTCCCTGATTACATAAATTGATAACTCAGGCTAGAAGTAAGATACAAATATGAAACTGGTGTCTAATTGTTTACAAACTATCGAAAGTTTTTTTCACACATCTGTAAACTTCCACATGAGCACCCTTGGTAGCACGTAGCACATCTAGGCGATATTCGATTTCCGTCCACACATTAGCCAACATCACTGGAGGGATCGATTCAACGACTGTGGTTATCCGTTGCCGCAGGGTTTCAAGATCTGGTACACGTGTTCGGCAGACCTCGTCCTTGACATAACCCCATAAAAAGAAGTCTAATGGGGTTATGTCAGGAGAGGCTGGAGGCCAAACCGTTGGCCCATCACGACCAATCCGTCGCCCAGGAAAGGCACGGACGTCCAAACCCCAATGAGGCGGTGCACCGTCTTGCTGAAACAAGACATCGGGGTGATACCGAAGCAGCTGAGGAACAGCATACAGCTGCAACATGTCCAGATACACTGCAGATGTGATGGTAGCCTCAGCGAAGAAGAATGGCCCGATAATTCGATAGTGCAATAGCGCACACTAAACATTCACCTATGTACTACAAGGGTGCTCATGTGGGAGTTTACTGATGTGTGTAAAAAAACTTTGATAGTTTGTAAACAATTAGACACCAGTTTCATATTTGTATCTTACTTCTAGCCTGTTATCAATTTATGTAATCAGGGAAAGTCTTTTCGGATACTCTGTACTTCCCACTCACTTAAAATCAGACTAGGTTCCTTTTCTCACGTTGACAATGCTGCGGTGCCAAGTCACCTGAAACAATATTATTTCGCTTCAGATCTTCAAATACGACAGTAGTAGTGAGAATTTCCCATTTTCTTACATTTAGGTGTTTGTTTATGTTAACTGCTGTGTTCCGTAGCACTAGTCGCAGGTAAACCTATCACAATTATGGAATTCACGGTTGTCTCGTTTGTCCACTTTCGTTTTTTAAGACAACTGAGTAGTGCGAGAACGAGCGAACTGAAGCGAAATAACGTTATTTCACGTGACTCCTCACTGTACTCACTGTAACACCATATATGTACTTGTTCTTCTGAATTGAATCACTTATTTCTAAAGTTGTATAACTCAGGGGTCATAAATTATTCAGGAGGAAGAAAAAACACTCCTCAATCTTGTCCAGCAGTTTAATGGCAGGATTTCTTTCTGCTGTTGTGAAACAATTCATTTTCTGGAACGTGTAAAGCTAATATTACGTAGTTTGAAGTTTGAAAAACATTTGTAGCTGCTGTAGCGGTTTTTAGCAGTTGGAGTTTATCTCCTTATAGCAATAAATGAGGAAGCAAATCTACATTTAAGCAACTTATTTAAGTTACAGGAAAGTAAAAACCTGTATTTAATAAATTACAGTATTTCGTGCGCAGTAAATGTAGTGTAAAGTACATATGTCTGTCTGGAGTGTAATGTACAGAAAAATTATTGTACGTAATCATTTTGCACAATCTGACAGTCTAACGCTTTTTCCGGGTCGACAAATACTACGAACCTGTCTTGATTTTTCTTCAGTCTTGCTTCAGTTATCAACTGCAACATAAGAACTGCCTCTACCTTTCCTAAAGCGAAACCAACAGAGTCCCAATTTTCTGCCGGCCTCTGTGACCGAGCGGCTCTAGACGCTTCAGTCTAGAAACGCGCGAGCGATACGGTCGCAGGTTCGAATCCTGCCCCGGGCATGAATGTGTGTGATGTCCTTAGTTTAGTTAGGTTTAAGTAGTTCTAAGTTCTAGGGGACTGATGACCTCAGATGTTGAGTCCCATAGTGCTCAGAGCCATTTGAACCCAACTTTCTTTTCCATTCTTCTACATATTATTCTTGTCTGCAACTTCGAGGCATGAGCTGTTCTGCTGATTCTGCGATAGTTGCGGCACTTACCTGCCCTTGCAATGTTCCGAATTGTGTGGATGGTATTTTCCCAAAAATTAGATGGTATGTCGCCTGTTTCATAGATTCTGTGCACCAACTTGACTACTGTAGTAGTTTGGTTGCCATTTTCCCCAGTGACTTTAGAAATTCCGATGGAATGTTTCCTACCCCTTTTGCCGCATTTGCCCTATTTCGTGCCGTTTCTAAGACATTTGTAAAGGTATCTTAAAGCGGATCGCTGCAGCTCACTGCATTTGGATGCAAGGCGTCCCGTGTGAAGCGATCGTAATACTAATAGTGTTGGCAGTATTTTGACTGCGGTTGTGGAGCCGATATGACACGTGGCCGCGGCTGCGTGCTCGGGTGGCAGCTGCCCGTGCTGACCGGCCGTCTCTAGAGTCCCGGGAAGCCCCGACAAGGCGAAAGACGATCCGCGCGGCCTGCGCCTACCCCGCTTCTCTGCTAGGCTAGTCGGCGTTCCCAGGCCTCCCCCTTGCACCGCCGGCCTCCGCCGTAATGACACACGCTCGTTTCCTTCCTCCGGCATCTCAATGCCGTCACGTCTTTGTGCGCACTTCCAGCAGCGCCACATGTTACCTTCCGTGCGCAGTCTGCGACCGACACGCACAAAAGAAGGCATCTTTCACCGGGTATCACAAACCTTCAGTGTCAAAATTTAACCAATGGTAGAAGGAAGGGAAAAAAAACCTAGTGAAGACAGACCTCATGGAAGACCAGTTTCGCTTCCGGAGTAATTAAGGAACAAGCGAGGCAATACTGAACAAACTGTACATTTCTGAGAGCGTATGGCCATAAAAGTAAACAATAGCTGAGAAGGGAGTGAGCGTATGACTGATGTTATTCGATTTGTGCACTGAACGTGCTGCAAAGGAAACGGCGATACACTACTTGCCTTTAAAATCGCTACACCAAGAAGAAATGCAGATCATAAACGGCTATTCGTTGGACGAATATATTACACTAGAACTGACATGTGATTACATTTTCTCGCAATTTGGGTGCATAGATCCTGAGAAATCAGTACCCAGAGCAACCACCTCTGGCCGTAATAACGGCCTTGATACGCCTGGGCATTGAGTCAAACAGAGCTTGGATCGCGTGTACAGGTACAGCTGCCCGTGCTGCTTCAACACGATACCACAGTTCATCAAGAGTAGTGACTGGCGTATTGTGACGAGCCAGTTGCTCGGTCACCTTTGACCAGACGTTTTCAATTGGTGAGAGACCTGGAGAATGTGCTGGCCAGGGCAGCAGTCGAACATTTTCTGTATCCAGAAAGGCCCGTACAGGACCTGCAACATGTGGTCGTGCATTATCCTGCTGAAATGTAGGGTTTCGCAGGGATCGAATGAAGGGTAGAGCCTTATGTGTATGTTCGATGTTAACAAATTTCTTCAGAAACGCTTTTCTTGCTATTACCAGTTCAGTATTTTATATCCTCTCTACTTCGGCCATCATCAGTTATGAGCCACTAAAAATAGTACGCGAGTACCGTCATTTAAGCGGAGAAATAATAGACGATGGCCAAAATAGAAAGGAAATGTAATGTATAATGATAGTAGCAAGAAAAATGTCTCTAAAACAAGAGAAATATAAATTCAAGTGCTAGGAAGTCTTTCCTGCAGGTATTTCTCTGGAGTTTGGACGATAGAGTACTGACAAGAATAGAAACTTTTGAAATGAGGTGCTAGAGAAGAATGCTATAGATTAGATGGAATAACAAATGAGGTGGTACTGAATGGAATGGGGGAAAAATAAATTTATGGCACAGCGTGACCTACACATTGATGAAGAGAGCTGTATCAAACCATTCTTCGAAACGCAAACAGTAACCGAGTACAAGGTGAGGTAAAGAAACTTGCTGCTCTGAACGGGACGTCATGAAGGCAGACGTTGTAGGCTTTCGTGGGGCGCTCTCAGACGAATCGTTGGCTTAGGGAGATGGTCTACCATCCATGTCACTAGCGGCAACATGCCGATAGAGCAACATGCGTTTTCTTAGTCTACTGTCCTAACGACCGGTTGAATGTCACGGCGCGACGTACATTCCGTTCACTCTTAAATATTCTCGCCCGAAATCGTAATACCATGGTCCGTATATCACCGCCATTTTTGCCATCTCCACGGGGTTCGACAAGCAAGCCCGCAGCTGCCCTTAGACTTCGGCCGTTCTGTAAGCTGAATTCTTCACGATGACAACGCGTAAAAGTCAGCTGTGAACACTTCTTTGTTCCACAGAAAAACGCATGTGAAGATTTTGAAAAGTAGCCTCACACTTCAATCTGCCTGTGTGCGTGAACAAACAAAATACGCGCTTCAGGAGTGCTAGCAACCCCAGAGAATATGAGAGACCCCTTCATTCAGACGGGCGACTGTTAGGTGTGGATTGTCGAGAATAGGGATCCGTGGCCATTACTTCCTTGCGGAATAAAAGAGCACGAATTTGCGGTGATTTGTTAACATGTTCGAGAACTTTTTTTGTCCAGTATTAAAAACCGATGTTGGTCTCAGCAAGATGGGGCCAGAGCACAGCCGGCCGTTGTGACCGAGCGGTTCTAGGTGCTTCAGTCCGGAACCGTGCTGCTTCTACGGTCGCAGGTTCGAATCCTGCCTCGGGCATGGATGTGTGTGATATCCTTAGGTTAGTTGGGTTTAAGTAGTCTAGGGGACTGATGACCTCAGATGTTAAGTCCCATAGTGCTCAGAGCCATTTGAACCATTTTGAAGCCACAGCACACACAGCGCGAACTTTAATGTTTGTATTCTGGAAAAGTTCTCTGGCACCTTATCTCCTTCAGGTGCGATTTCCGTGGCATTCGTCCGATATATCTCGTCCCGACATTTTTTTCTTTTTCTTTTGTGGGGGTATATAAAACAAAATTGTGACACAGATTGTCCACGGATAGCCAAGCAATTGCCTGCCTACCCATTGGTACGTTAAAAAGTCGAGCGAAACATGACAATCCGAGTGGAAGGAACGTCGTTCGTCGGATATCATTTTTTAAATGGGAAATTTTAAATTCCCAATTCTGTCCAAACACGAGAAAAGTAATGAAAATGTTAATTAAACTTTTTCAGTGATATTTCAAATCTACTTTCATTATATCTTGTATTTCAAAATAAGAAACCAAAGGTCGGCAATTACTTCACACGCTGCGAGGCCTTGGATGAATAACGCGTGCAAGGAACGTGTTAGTAAACTGCTTACGTTCCATAACAAACCACACCCTTCCGTGTCGACGATGGAGGCCGGTACCTTGAAAGACAATACACAATTGTATGTGATGTGTCAGCGTTGCATTTCAGTACTGTTTACAGTCCATGCCTGGTTTTCGAATCATCACTCATTACAGCCACTTGAAGAACATGTGGTTAACGTATGATACAGCAGACTCTACTATTCCGAAAGCCGGTAGAAATGTAAAAACAAATGTTTCACAGCAAACATCGTAATTACAAGAAATGTGTCGCTATGAATAAAAATTTACGAAAATGTATGTCGCTAAGGCACACAAAGACGAAGAAGAAAAATGAGAATCACTTGGAAGAGAATTTATCGATAAGAATAAGTAAATTCGGTCGTGAAGTGCACACCTCTAAGGATGATGATGATGATGATGATGATGATGATGATGATGTTTGGTTTGTGGGGCGCTCAACTGCGCGGTTATCAGCGCCCGTACAAATTCCGAACCTTTGCTCAGCCCAATCTCGCCACTTTCATGATGATGATGAAATGATGAGGACAACACAAACACCCAGTCATCTTGAGGCAGGTGAAAATCCCTGACCCCGCCGGGAATCTAACCCCGGACCCCGTGCTCCGTAAGCGAGAATGCGACCGCGAGACCACGAGCTGCGGATGCAAAGAGTACAGTGTGAAGCAGAAATTACACCCTTATCTTGAACGTGTGCAAACAGTGGTGGCAAATGATACTGAACCCGGAATTCCGTTCTGTTATGTGGATTCTGGTGTAACATTCTGAGGGGGCAAATCATGGGATAGCAATATGCAGATATACAGGTGCACAAGGTATAAAACGACAGTACATTGGCGGAGCTGTCACTTGTACTCAGGTGATTTATGTGAAAAGGTTTCCAACGTGATAATGGCCGCACAACAGGAATTAAGGGTTTGAACGCAGGCTGGTAGTTGGGGCTACACATGCAGGAAATTTCTTTTGGGATATTACAAAATTCAATATTCTAAGGTCTAAAGTGTCAAGAGCGTACAGAGAATATAAAATTTCAACATCACCTCTTACCACGGACAACTCATTGGACGACGGACTTCACTTAACGACCAAGAGCAGGACGTTTGCGTAGAGTTGTCGGTGCTAACAGAAGAGCAACATTGCGTGAAGTAACAGCAGAAATAGTGTATGATGTACGGCAAACTTATCCGTTAGGACAGTGCAGCGAAATTTGGCGTTAATGGGCTATGGCACCTGACGACCGACGCGAGTGCCGTTGCTGACAGCGCCTCTCCTGGGCTCGTGACCAAATCGGTTGGACTCTAGATGACAGGAAAACCGTGGCCTGGTCAGGTGAGGACCCATTTCAGTTAGTAACAGCTGATGGTAGAGTTAGCGTGTGATGCAGACCCCACGAAGCCATGTGGCTTCATAATGCCGTGGGCTCTGTTTACGTGGGATGGACTGGGTCCTCTGGTCCAATTGAACCGATCATCGACTGGAAATCCTTATGTTTGTCTACTTGGAGACCATTTGCAGCCATTCAAGGTCTTTATGTTCCCAAACAACGACAGAATGTTTATGAATGTCAATGTATCATATCACGGGACCACAATTATTGGTTCAAATGGATCTAAGCACTATGGGACTTAACTTCTAAGGTCATCAGTCCCCTAGAACTGAGGACTACTTAAACCTAACTAACCTAAGGACATCACACACATCCATGTCCGAGGCAGGATTCGAACCTGCGACCGTAGCGGTCGCGCGGTTCCACTCCGGCTGGCCCACAATTATTCCCCATCGGTTAAAAGAACATTCTGGACATCAGGTTACCTTCCATTCGGAAAGTGGTTGCACTCAGCGGCTGTACGTGACTTACAAATTATAGAGTGCAGCAATCAGTCGTCCTTTTTAGAACATCCTGCACAATTCTAACGATTGATTTGACCACCCTGATCGCCCGAAATGAATCTCATTGAACTTGTATGGGACATAATGTAAAGGTCAGTTCCTGCTCAAAATACTGCAGGAGTAACACTCGCAATGTTATGGACGGCTATAGAGGCAGCGTGGCTAAATATTTGTGTATGGAACTTCCAAGAATTTGTTGAGCCCAGGCCACGTCTAGTTGCTGCCCTACTCTGGAAAAAAAGAGGACCGAGAAGATAGTAGGTATCCCATGACTTCTGTCATCAGTGTATATTCATCCAGTAATTGTGTATGCAAGCATTTAGAGTCTTGGAACAAACACTACCCTTATTTTGTTGACAACTTCGGTGCATGCCCTCTTGAGGTCTGCACATAGCTCGAACCCTACCATCAGCTCTTACCAACTGAAATCGGGAATCATCTGACCAGGATACGGATCAACCGATATGGTCACGACCCCAGGAGAGGCGCTGCAGGCGATATCATCTACATGCATATGCCGCAAGCCACCTGACGGTGTGTGGCGGAGGGTACCTTGAGTACCTCTATCGGTTCTCCCTTCTATTCCAGTCTCGTATTGTTCGTGGAAAGAAAGATTGTCGGTATGCATCTGTGTGGGCTCTAATATCTCTGATTTTATCCTCACGGTCTCTTCGCGAGATAAGCGTAGGAGGGAGCAATATACTGCTTGACTCCTCCGTGAAGTTATGTTCTCGAAACTTCAACAAAAGCCCGTATCGAGCTACTGAGCGTCTCTCCTGTAGAGTCTTCCACTGGAGTTTATGTATCATCTCCGTAACGCTTTCGTGATTACTAAATGATCTTGTAACGAAGCGCGCTGCTCTCCGTTGGATCTTCTCTATCTCTTCTATCAACCCTATCTGGTACTGATCCCACACTGCTGAGCAGTATTCAAGCAGTGGGCGAACAAGCGTACTGTAACCTACTTCCTTTGTTTTCGGATTGCATTTCCTTAGGATTCTTCCAATGAATCTGTCTGGCATCTGCTTTACCGACGATCAGCTTTATATGATCATTCCATTTTAAATCACTCCTAATGCGTACTCCCAGATATTTTATGGAATTAACTGCTTCCAGTTGCTGACCTGCTATATTTTAGCTAAATGATAAGGGATCTTTCTTTCTATGTATTCGCAGCACATTACACTTGTCTACATTGAGATTTAATTGCTATTCCCTGCACCATGTGTCAATTCGCTGCAGATCCTCCTGCATTTCAGTACAATTTTCCATTGTTACAACCTCCAGATATACCACAGCATCATCCGCAAAAAGCCTCAGTGAACTTCCGATGTCATCCACAAGGTCATTTATGTATATTGTGAGTAGCAACGGTCCTACGACACTCCCCTGCGGCACACCTGAAATCACTCTTACTTCGCAAGACTTCTCTCCATTGAGAATGACATCCTGCGTTCTGTTATCAAATATATTCTTGGCATACTCTTGATACTCTGGATCTCGGAAAATTGAATACGCCAACGATTTCTGGAATGCAATGTCCCATGCGTCTAGCTCCAACTGCCATGCGCGTTCAGAGTCTGTCAATTCCCGTCGTGCGGCCTTGATCACGTCGTAAAGCTTTTCACACGAATCACATGGGTACAAATTACAGCTCCGCCAATGCATTGTCCTCTTACGCCTTACGTACGCGGTACTACCGCCACTATGGTCGCAGGTTCGAATCCTGCCTCGGGCATGGATGTGTGAGATGGCCTTAGGTTAGTTAGGTCCCCTAAGTTCTAGGAGACTCATGACCTCCGGCGTAAAGTCCAATAGTGCTCAGAGCCATTTGAACCATTTTTATTACCGCCATCTGTATATGTGCGCATCGCTGTCTTATGACTTTCGTCACTTCAGTGCAGATGTGTGACGTGTGCCAGCACTCCAGTTGTCGGAATACTGATATGTACGTTGTTGTAACCCGCGTTCCCTTACCCGGGCGTAAACACGCCAGTGCAGCGACCGTAGCCAGGTTCGCAGTCCGCTTTGCCGGTAATACTAGTACAGCCTGGTACAGTTATCACTTTCAGCCTGCTGTGCGAAAACGCCTTGCACGTGCCTGAAGCGCATTGCCCGTCTCGTGTGTCGGCTCGCGCCGCGCTGTCTGCCCGCTACCGCCATGCAGCGGCGCTACTTCCTGTTAGCCGCTAGTGGAGTACTGGTTATTCTTCATATTTTGCGATCCCTGACAACGCACATCGTCGAAATGGACATGACACTACTCTAGTTTGCTACCGCTTCACTGAATGGAAACATAATAAAATGGCTTGTTTAGAAAAAAAACGGTTTGTTTGTAACGAGAAGCTGGGTGGCGCATGAATCTGTGATGAGCAGCATTTATTTGGACCAGTTTCATCTCTTCATTGCAAAAACGAAATTACCCATATCTGTCGAAACAACAGAGAAAATGCGCCTGAAAACTCGTACAACTAACGCTCTGTGTATTGCAGCCGCAGTTAGAGCATAATTGGCTGTCCACCGCATTCTATCGTGTTTTATGCATGGGCGTTCAAATTCCTACAATCCGGTCTTTCCTAGGTATACATTTCTCCGCCTTCCTGCAGAACTCCACACTCAAACTTACGAGGGAAGTGTTACCACCCATGTGTCTCATATGGGCATACCATTGCAGGTGCTCCACTTCTATACACATTACCTGTTTCCACCAATTGCCTGATGTCTTTATTCATTACACTATCAATTATTGTGGTTTTGTAACATCTTCTCCAACATATCTTCAATTTTCTAGCAGCAGAAAATTAGACTACAAGTATAAGTGTGTAGTGAAGAAAGAAACCAAAGACTTGCTAGCAGACGGCATTTCCTGATGTAGGCAAGAAACTAAGCGGGAATACTGTAAGTCGTGAGCAATAACTTGTTAACGAACTGTTTTTCGATCTTAAAAGCAAATCAAATTGTGAATATCTTTCATTACAAATGGTTCAAATCGCTCTGAGTACTATGGGACTCAACTTCTGAGGTCATTAGTCCCCTAGACTAAGAACTACTTAAACTTAACTAACCTAAGGACATCACAAACATCCATGCCCGAGGCAGGATTCGAACCTGCGACCGTAGCGGTCTCGCGGTTCCAGACTACAGCGCCTAGAACCGCACGGCCACTTCGGCCGGCTCTTTCATTACAGACAACGGATTATGTTCTACCTCAATAAAGACAAACGCATCTGATGAGAACAACACGCATTTTCCAATGTAATTGTAACGATGGAACAAAAATACCCTCAAGAGCTTCTTTAACAGCTCCAGAACTGGTGCACTTACATCGGAGAACCAAAGCTCTTGTGTTATCTAGAATGCCATCAGGGTATCGAAATGCGCGGGATACGAGTTGAGCTGAACAAGGCTGAATGTTAAAGTTTGCTGAGGAAGTACTTACAAAATAGAACTGGCACGACACTTCTGTATCCAATACCAACGGCATTAAAATAAATAACGGCTCATTTCGGACAGTGAGCATAGATTGCGGAATCGGATCGCTGATATAAGGTTCACAAGCTCAACAAAGATGTGATTAAACATAAGTCCACAATTAATGGATTTTCATTGTTGAGGAATTTTATAAATTCGTACAGCCAGCACCTTAGTAGTTTGTCTGTTACACCTTTATGCTATTGTAGTGATGCTGTCAACTACTTCTCTTTTGTACACACTGATTAATGGTTGCTACAATTATTTTAAAGAGCTTTCATTCATTCCGCAACTTACTGTACTTGAAAATTGCTACTGTAGCTTTGGTCTAAAAAATTAACGATGAATAAGAGTGGAATGCTTTTCTATCTTTTTTGTGGATGTTAGCAGCTGTGTTTCTCAGCAGAGCATTTGCACTTTTTATTTGCCGAATAGAAGTTAAACTAGGTATTGGGCTCTACAATGAAACTCAGAGCCGGCCGGTGTGGCCGTGCGGTTCTAGGCGCTTCAGTCTGGAACCGCGTGACCGCTACGGTCGCAGGTTCGAATCCTGCCTCGGGCATGGATGTGTGTAATGTCCTTAGGTTAGTTAGGTTTAAGTAGTTCTAAAGTTCTAGGGGACTGATGACTATAGATGTTAAGGGGATACGGAATCGGATTTTGGGTTAAAAAATCGAATTTTTTTTTATTGGCGTATTATATTCTGCCATGTTTCCTCTTTAAAATGACGTGTCGTACATAGCTCTACTACAATTATAACTATTTTATTTTTATATATTTGTGAGATCGGGTATTGCGCTTTAGTTATACACGTCTCTCGTGGCTGACCATGAACTTTTTGGGCAGTACCTTTAAAGTGACATGAATTCAAATATCCCGGTTTCCAGCGACTATTTATACACTAGTTGCCCGAAAATGTTTCTCTCTGGTTTCCTCAAGTTACTCTTTGACTTTGTGGCGGGACTGTTTTGTAAACAGTGTGATATAAGAAAGTAGTTGTTGTTGAGTTATTTCGTATTTAGTGCTTCATTTTTCGCAGTGAAAATGCCTAGAGCTAAAGCAAAAGTATTTAAAAAGCGTGTGAACTGGCAAAAGAAAAGAAATAATGATTCATTAGCAAAGCAAAGCAGTTCATCATCATCACTGTTGGAAAATGTGAATCCACTTATTACTGATTTGCCGAACGAACTTACACCAAATGAAAACAGTGCTTCTCATAAAAAACTAAGAGATTTGGAAGAGAAATATAATTTACTTGATAGAGGGAATGAAGTTTTTGAACTCATTGATACGAATATATTGTGTGAAGCTCTTGAAAACAGTTTGTGCTGCAAAAAATGTCATGGAAACGTTTCTCTGAAAGTAGAATCCCATGTTGGCCTGGCTGCCCAGTTTAATTTAATATGCAGTGTTTGTAAATACAGCTGTAAGTTTCCAAGTTCGGTTTCAGTAACTGTAAATAATGGATACAAGAAAAATGAACTTTATAGTGTAAATATTAGGTTAGTTTATGGATTGCGAGCAATTGGTAAGGGCAAAGCAGCTGGTGATATGCTATGTGGTGTTCTAAATCTTCCAAGAGCACCTTCAAAGTTTGAAGCTTACAATTATGTACTAGGATCTGCAGTTGAAGATGTAGCACAGAAGTCAATGCAGGTTGCTGTGGAAGAAGCAGTGGAAGAAAATGACGGCAGTCGTGACCTCACAGTGGCATTTGATGGCACGTGGCAGAAAAGGGGCCACACCTCCAACAATGGTGTTGTAACAGCAACTAGTGTTGATACTGGCAAGGTTATTGATGTTGCAATAATGTCTAAATACTGTAGGTGCACAGGCAGGCTGAAAAATGAACACAGTGATGACTGTATTGCTAATTATTATGGTAGTAGTGGTGGCATGGAGGTTGCTGGGGTGAAGAAAATTTTTCATCGCTCTTCACAGTGGTATAATGTTCGCTATGTCAAATATCTGGGAGATGGTGACTCTAAAGCATTCAAAGAAGTTTTGGAAAGCAAACCATATGGGAACAGTGTAAATATAAGCAAACTTGAATGTATAGGACATGTGCAGAAGAGAATGGGTGCCAGGCTGAGAAGGTTAAAATCAGTTATGAAAGGGAAAAAACTAGATGATGGGAAAACCTTGGATGGCAGAGGAAGATTGACTGATTCCATAATAGACCACATTCAGAACTGCTATGGCCTTGCAATCAGGCAAAATACAGGCAATCTTGAAGAAATGAGGAGAGCTATATGGGCTTTATATTTCCACACCGCATCCACGGATGAGCATCCACAACATGGTTTGTGCCCCAAAGGTGAAAACAGCTGGTGTAAATACAATAGGGGACTAACAACAGGAGAGAAATACATTCACCACCACAGTCTACCATCAGCCATCATGGCAGAAATAAAGCCCATTTTCAGAGATCTGGCTGACAGAAGTCTTCTGATGAAATGTCTTCACGGAAAAACGCAGAACACCAACGAGTGCTTGAATAGTGTGATATGGCGTCGTCTCCCAAAAACAGTGTTTGTCGGAATTAATACACTACATTTTGGTGTGTATGATGCTGTGGCAACCTTCAATCTTGGAAATATAACTAAATGCCAGGTCCTTCAAAAGTTGGGTATGTGTGTTGGTTCCCGTACGGTACGTGCTATGTTCTTTTTAGATCAGCACAGACTAAGGCATGCTGATAATATAATCAAGACATTAGTGAAAAAAGCAAGACAGGTGCAGAGGGGTGCCAAAAGAAGACTTGAAGATGATTATGAAGACTGTGAAGGGGGTATTAGCTACGGATCAGGAATGTTTTAATCTTCTTTCTCCGTTTCCCGTAAGTTTACTTTTTACTTCATCTAGGAACATTATCTCAGGTACTGGTCAACCTAGAAGTCTGAAATTTTTATGACGTAGTGACATAGGTCCCTATTACATACTGAAACAACGATTTTTTAATTACTTGATTTACAAAAGACTTAGGGGTGATAGTCTAGTAAAAAGCGATGGAAAAAATTTACTTAAAAATAAATGTACAATATCTCTGTAAGAAAATACTTTGACAATAAACTGTTGTTTCAGTATTGTTGTAACATATGAATGCACATACAGTAAAATTTTTACCTCTCTGTCTCCAGTAGTTTGTGAGAAAATGTTCCCTATAGTAGGCATATATTAACATTGCGGGGATAGGTGATTCCGTATCCCCTTAAGTCCCATAGTGCTCAGAGCCATTCTGAAACGCAAAAATGTATTTTTAATGCGTGCATAGGTATTTATACATATTGATATTATTGCCGCTGTAATAACACCACCAGCAAATCCACTGCAGAACCGTATTATGAGCAGCAGTGCCATGAAAAATAAGAGTACATCATCGACAATTGGCGAGGTACTATGTTTAAGGCATTCACACGAAGTTTAGAAATTATTTTCTTGGTAAGTGAACTGAAATGCATGTATATCAA
The DNA here is from genome assembly GCF_021461385.2 of Schistocerca piceifrons. Lineage (NCBI taxonomy): Eukaryota > Metazoa > Arthropoda > Insecta > Orthoptera > Acrididae > Schistocerca > Schistocerca piceifrons. The sequence continues at coordinate 544,140,226 of NC_060141.1, forward strand.
ATAAATAAATATAAAGTTAAAGCAGTGCCAGAGAGATTAGGGATGTATCGTTGGGCCTGTCATTCTGAAAACAAAACACACACACACACACACACACACACACACACACACACACACACACACACACACAGAGAGAGAGAGAGAGAGAGAGAGAGAGAGAGAGAGAGAGAGAGAGAGACTCATCTTTGTCGTATTGGCTTCTAGTTGAGTGCCGATGGGGTCCACAATTTTCTCCGTTTTGCGGTGCACTTTAATCAAGTTGTGTTCATTGCTGTGTTTGTTGCTTGGTCTGTGCTTATCGACTCAGTACAAAGCAAACTATATGTAGCTTACGCAATATAATCGGTAGGTAAGTGTGTCCGATGTGATTGAAAACGTGTATTGAAGGCGCGCAGCTTATGCGCTATACAATCCAAATATTGTGAAGAATGCAGTGGGCGCGGCGATCTGCAGCGAGAGGATGAACTCGCGGTATTCCTTTTGCGTTCCACAGGACAATGCTTGGCCGCGTAGCGCCGCCGGCGGTGTCGAGACAATGCAGAAATTGAAGTGGAATGTCTTCTCACTTTCTCCGTATTGTATGGGTTTCAGCGATTTTTATGGAATTGTAATACACGGCAGTGTAAAACAAAAAATACGGAAAGCGTTAAATAGCAGACGTGCTATTCAGTCAAAAAATATCACGTTTCATTGCTCTTCAGCAAAAATAAAAAAATAGCAATATTAGCTTACCTCTGTATACGCTGATAAGCCAAAATATTATGACCACTGTCCACCACGACGTTGGATGCCGCCTGGTGGCGTTGCAGGCCCGTGACGCGGCAGCAAAAGTATGAAAGCGAAGCAGACACGGAAGGGGATCACTCTAGCGAAGATATGGGCTGCAAACGGTGTAATCCATTGAGATAAGCGACTTTGAAAGACGGCAGATTATTATTACGCAGAGCCTGTGAACGAGTATGTCGTCGGAAACGGCGAAGCTGGTCGAACGGTCACGTGCTGCTGTTGTGAGCATCCACGGAAACAGATAGGACAGTGGAACAACCACTAGTCGCTAAATGGTTGGACGTCCACGACTCCTCACAGAACGTGGGGTCGGCGACTTGTCTGCTCCGTAAAGTAGGATAGGTGGTGATGTGTGGCATCTCTGCCGAAAGAGCATAGAGCTGGTGCACGCACAAGTGTTTCGGAGCACACCGTTCTTCGTACATTGTTAAACAAGGAGCTCCGCAGCAGACCACTCGTGTGTGTTCACATTTTGACTCGACGACATCGTCAGTTAAATTGCCGTGGGCACGGAACCATTGGGATTCGACCGTCAATCAATGGGAACGTGTCGACTTTTGGGGCGAATCACATTTTTGCTACAATACATCGATATTATTTGAGGAAATAAACGCGAACAACCGTCTGATGAACGTCTTCAATGTATACCTTCCTCGGTTTGGCTACTGAACAGGCTGCTGCTTTGATCCTTCAAATGATAGAAATTGAATAATGATTCTTTAAAGCACGTAGGCAGCGCAAATATAAGAAAACCCATTTTCATAGTGTTTGTAAAAAATACGAGCGCCCATCTTAATTTCCGACTGCACCTCAAAACTGCCACAGGAAGGAGAGTGAGCTATTTTTAGTCCGTTAGCTCAGCTAAATAATAACTTTGAAGGGTTAATAATACGTGATCAGCGGATCGTAAGCAACACGTCCGCCGATGACGTTGGCTTTCTGGTAACGGACGCCAGCGAAGTAGAAAAAGCACTACAAATGATAAACAAGTACGAACGAGCATTAGGCGCGAAACTTGACAGGAATAAGTCTGGAATAATGAATATTGGTTGTGGGCTAAAACCTCTCACCCAATGACAAATTAAAGAGATTACCAACATGAAATGTATCGGGATAGAATTCACGCTTAACATACGGCACACGGTTGGTATAAATTACAGGGGAATATGCGAGCCAACGTACGTCAACACAACCTAAGGATACATGACGAAATACAGAGGGTGGATTTGTGAAACATAATTTATTTTGAACGTTATGTAGAAGTTTACCAAGTCCTGCCACTACCGATAGATGTGTCCAAAAGAATTTCATCCGTTATCGGTCAGTTCGTTAGCCGCGGCACGTATTTAAAGTTAAATATGAAACTCTGACATTGCCCACAGATAATGGCGGATTAAATCTTACAGATGTATACAATAAAGCACAAGCGCTGTAGATTTGTAAAACGTACAGACAGTGGAGGAAGAAGTCGCCTAGTAACGTGGCGGCATCACTATTAAATGAAACCCTTGATACCCCCCCCCCTCTTCTCCCCTCCCTCGCCATGTAGATGTTCACCACATCCCGAACGAATTATCCATATGAAACACTTCCTCGTAGAACACAGTTATACTAAAATGAGAATTCTGAGAAACATATGACCAAAGTGAAAGAGGTGTACAAGAATTTGATGCAAATTGAAAGAAAGTATAAAGACTTCAAGTGGCAAAAAAAAAATGGGAAAATATACACGTCCCGCTATTACCCAGCAATGTAAGGGGGCAGTACGGTACTACGCTTCCAACAGAAAATTCCAAACAAACAAAAGACTGCACTCCATTGATCTGGTAGACTCTCCAATGTGTGCCCTCTGCAATCAAATAGGTTATGGCAATTAAAACAGCGTATGGCTGTCCATAAAAAAAATGGGTTGTATCTAAAGGACACCACCCAACACGATAACACCAACGAGCCTTCTATATCCAAATGGAGAACCTTAACCGAAAATGAAGAAAAATGCCGTCAACTAGTTAAAGTGACATACGATATTTTCATATTATCGAAACGAACAGGAGTGAAGAGTGAGCGGAGTCTTGAGCGATGTCTCGATCGTCTTTACTCATGGAGCATCGACAATGGCTTTCGCTTTTCCACTGACGACAATGAATTTCTAACGGCGCAATTTGTTTGTTCCCCCGCCTTTACGTCTTGGGCCTGTTGCTCTTCGTTCGTTGAAACTACGAAATTTGATGCTCATGCTTCATAGGAAACTTTCTTCGTCCTCCCATGTGGCCGCCCGCAGTACGTGTTCCCTCAATGTCATGCGTGTTCCCAGCGGTACTTCCTGGGGAGCGAATCTGCCCACCCTCCTCCGTTTGTACCAGTCCTTTGTCGATTCGAAACTAGACTATTGGTATTTCCTTTATGCATCTGCACATCTGTCCATCTTATGCAGTCTCATTGCAATCCACCATCATGGCATCCGTTTGGCCACTGGCGCCTTTTACACAATACCGGTGGAGAGTCTGTATGCAAAATCAGCCGAACTACCGCTGTCATACTGCCGTGACTTCCTCCTCAGCAGATATGCATGTCGTTCGTCCGGCACGTCTGGCCACCCATCCTATGCCTCCTCCTTCGTTGACTCCTTTCATCGTCAGTATATGGCGCGTCCCCCTTCTCTGTTACCTTCGGAGTTTGCTTTTAGCTCTTGCTCCTCTTCGTGCGACGGCCCGTATTCACCTTGGCCTTCTTACGTGCACTACTCCAGCCTCGCTCTATCGCCGTTAAGTTTCACGACCTTCGCGAAAATACTTTGTGTACACTGATGCTTCTCGGACTGACCTTGGTGTCGAGTCTTCCTTCGTAATTGGCACCGACGTTTTTCGGTATCGGCTTCCGGAACACTGCTCAGTATTTACAGCAGAGCACTTCGCTCTGTATCAGGTCATGCAGTACATCCGGAGACACAGTCTTTTCAATTGCGTCATCTGCCCCGACTCGCTCAGTGTCCTTCAGAGCCTCTGTGTGCTGTACGTCGTCCGTCTCTTAGTGCAACGGGTCCAGGAAAGCTGTCACTTCCTCACTCCAGAGGGAGCCGCTGTGATGTTCATGTGGGTTCCTGGTACGTCGGTGTGACGGAAACGAGGCTGCTGATGCTGCTGCCGAGGCTGGTTCTTCCATTCCATGCGATGGTCTCTGTGTTGCCTTTTGTCAACATGTGATGTCACTTTGCATTACCACTGGTCCTCCTTCTGGAAATAAGCTCCGGGAAATTAAAGCTCTCCCATCGGCTTGGACGACCTCCTATCGGCCCTCTCGCCGTGAGATCATTTTAGCTAGGTTGCATATTGGGCACTATCTTTTTAGCCATCGCCATTTTTTAAGTGGTGCTCCCCCACCACTTTTTGCTCATTGCCCTTAACCTTTGACAGTTTGCCATTTCCTGAAGGAATACCCTTTTTTCAAACAACTTTCGTTCCAATTTATGTTTACCTTCTGAGTTGTCGACCGTTTTAGCGAACGACGCTCGATCTGTCGACCGCGTATTGTGACGAGCCAGTTGCTCGGCCACCACTCACCAGACGCCTTCAATTGGTGAGAGATCTGGAGAATGTGCTGGCCAGGGCAGCAGTCGAACATTTTCTGTATCCAGAAAAGCCCGTACAGGACCTGCAACATGCGGTCGTGCATTATCCTGCTGACATGTAGGATTTCGCGGGGATCGAATGAAGGGTAGAGCCACGGGTCGTAACACATCTGAAATGTAACGTCCACTGATCGAAGTGCCGTCAATGCGAACAAGAGGTGACCGAGACGTGTAACCAATGGCACCCCATACCATCACGCCAGGTGATACGCCAGTATGGCGATGACAAATACACGCTTCCAATGTGCGTTCATCGCGACGTCGCCAAACACGGATGCGACCATCATGATACTGTAAACAGAAGCTGGATTCATCAGAAAAAATGTTTTGCCATTCGTGTCTCCACGTTCGTCGTTGAGTACACCATCGCAGGCGCTCCTGTCTGTGATGCAGCGTCAAAGGTAACCGCAGCCATGGTCTCCGAGCCGATAGTCCATGCTGCTGCAAACGTCGTCGAACTGTTCGTGCAGATGTTTGTTGTCTAGCGAACGTCCCCATCTGTTGACTCAGGGATCGAGACGTGGCTGCACGATCCGTTACAGCCACGCGGATAAGATGCCTGTCATCTCGACTGCTAGTGATTCGAGACAGTTGGGATCCAGCACGGCGTTCCGTATTACCCTCCTGAACCCACCGATTCAATATTCTGCTAACACTCATTGGATCTCGACCAACGCGAGCAGGAATGTCGCGGTACGATAAACCGCAATCGCTATAGGCTACAATCCGACCTTTACGAAAGTCGGAAATGTGGTGGTACGCATTTCTCCTCCTTACACGAGGCAGCACAACGACGTTTCACCAGGCAACGCCGGTCAACTGCTGTTTGTGTATGAGAAATCGGTTGGAAACTTTCCTCATGTCAGCACGTTGTAGGTGTCGCCACCGGCACCAACCTTGTGTGAATGCTCTGAAAAGCTAATCATTTGCATATCACAGCATCTTCTTCCTGTAGGTTAAATTTCGCGTCTGTAGCACATCTTCGTGGTGTAGCAATTGTAATGGCCAGTAGTGTATTTTATGGACGTTTCTCCAAGTACCTGTTTTAACTGTCTTTCCGTCTATTGGTCTTCTCGTTTAGTTGCTTTTAACTCACACAACCAGAAATCCTCTTCACTCCTGTTTTGTTTATCACAACGCAATACCACAAATTACAACAATTTTAACATTTATTATGAGAAATATTCATTCTTTTTCAAAAGAAATATAATGCGAATTTTATGCAAGTGTCACCTAAGAATTTCTTACAATCTCTACATTGAAGTCTTACACTGATCAGACAGAACATTGTGACCATCTACCCAACAGCCGGATAACAGGGGCGACGCGTCGTGGCATGGAAAAAATGAGGCCTTGATAGGTCGCTGGAGGTAGTTGGCGCCACATTTGCACACACAAGTCACTTAATTGCCGGGAGGGGGTCGATGAGGTCAGACGCCACATTCAATCGATGCCAAATGTGTTCTATCGGGTCCAGATCTGGTGAATTTGGGGGCCAGCACATCAATTGGAACTCGCCACTGTGTTCCTTGAACCACTCCATCGCATTCCTGCCCTTCTGAAATGGCGCGTTATCTTGCTGAAAAATGCCACTGGTGGTGGGAAACAAGATCGTGATGAAGTGGTGTACGTGGTCTGCAATCAGTGTATGATACTCCTTGGCTGTCATGGTACCTTGCACCAGCTCCACTGGACCCTTGGATGTCCACAGTAATGTTCCTAAGACCATAATAGAGCTGCCACCAACTTGCCCTTGTCCCGTAGTACAGGTATCAAGGAGTTGTTCCCCTGGAAGACGGCAGATTCGCGCCCTCCCATCAGTATGACGAAGAAGGTATCGGAATTCATTAGATTGTGCTACACTCTGCTACTGCGCCAACGTTCAGTGCCAGTAGTCTCGTGTCCACTTCAGTCGTAGCTGCCGATGTCATAGTTTTAACATTGGCACATGCATGGGTCGTCAGCTGCGAACGCCCTTCGTTAGGAGCGCTCGCTGCGCTGTGTGCTCAAACAGACCTGTATTCTGCCCAGCATTATAGTCTGATGTTAGTTCCGCCAGTTCACCACCTGTCCAGTTTTACCAGACTGCCCAGCCTATGACGTCCCACATTTTAATGAGAGGTAGCCGCCCAGTCCCACGACCTCTGGACATGGTTTCACCTTGGTTTCGCCACATGTTGAAGGCACTCACCACAGCACTTCTTGAACACCCGGTAAGTTGTGCAGTTCCAGAAATGATTGTGCCGAGCCTCTGGGCCATCACAGGCAGCCCCAAGTCAAACACAGAGAGATCACGTACCTTCGCCACTCTACACACAGTCAGCGCGCTCACAGATACTACATGCACCATGTGAGTGTCTGACTGCTATTCTGTGTGCCTAGGTTTGATTCCTGGCCAGGTCGGAGATATTACCTGCTCGGAGACTGGGTGTTGTGTTGTCCTCTCACATATCATCATCATCATCATCATCATCATCATCAAAGTGCAACTAGCCGAAGTGGCGTCAAATAAAATAACTCGCACCACGCGACCAAACAACTCCAGGTGGGATCTCTTGGTCAATAATGCCTTACGATCAATTCATCTCATCTTTTGTGGTTGACAACTGAATGACCCGGCAGCAGACATATATTTTCCTCAAGTAAGTGCCTTATCGACTACAAGACATACGGAATGAAAAGTAATAAATATGTAGTACTAGGGTACTACACGAGACGGATTGTCGCAGCCGGGGGAGGGTGTGAATATGACAAAACCGATAAGGGTGCTGTTTTTAATAAATAACATCATTAACAGTGGGTGGTTGCTGTTATTTACTTTGTTAAAATTGGCATGTATCTTTCCACAACCAGGGTCTCACCATCTCAGTTTTAGCGAAGGTATTTAAAAAATCTGGAATAAGAAAAAGGATTACATACGAAACGGGCAACCACATTGGTGTTAGCTTCTTCTCCGTTTATCTGTGTAAGTGAAGCGATCCGATTTCTATAGTATTCTGCCTTCAGAATATGCACCCTTTTCAGTTCTTACCATGCGTTGTGACAGTAGACTCTGATGCTATAGTAAGGGAAGAAAATCGCTCCAGAGAACGCCCGTTACGACAGCGACGTACAAGGCTACTGCTCGCCATGGTACCAGAATGTATTATATGCTTTTTTGTCATCAGTCTACTGACTGGAATTACTTTCCTGTGCTAACCTCTTCATTTCAGAGTAGCACTTGCAACCTACGTCCTCAATTATTTGCTTGATGTATTCCAATCTCTGTCTTCCTCTACAGTTTTTGCCCTCTACAGCTCCCTCTAGTACAATGGAAGTCATTCCCTCATGTCTTAGCAAATGTCCTATCATCCTGTCCCTTCTCCTTATCAGTGTTTTCCACATATTCCTTTCCTCTCCGATTCTGCGTAGAACCTCCTCATTCCTTACCTTATCAGTCCACCTAATTTTCAACATTCGTCTGTAGCACCACATCTCAAATGCTTTGATTCTCTTCTGTTCCGGTTTTCCCGTAGTCCATGTTTCACTACCATACAATGCTGTACTCCAGATGTACATCCTCAGAAATTTCTTCCTCAAATTAAGGCCGGTATTTGATATTAGTAGACTTCTCTTGGCCAGAAATGCCTTTTTTGCCATAGCGAGTCTGCTTTTGATGTCCTACTTGCTCCGTCCGTCATTGGTTATTTTACTGCCTAGGTAGCAGAATTCCTTAACTTCATTGACTTCGTCTCCACCAATCCTGATGTTAAGTTTCTCGCTGTTCTCATTTCTACTACTTCTCATTACCTTCTTCTTTCTCCGATTTACTCTCAAACCATACTGTGTACCCATTAGACTGTTCATTCCGTTCAGCAGATCATTTAATTCTTCTTCACTTTCACTCAGGATAGCAATGTCATCAGCGAATCGTATCATTGATATCCTTTCACCTTGTATTTTAATTCCACTCCTGAACCTTTCTTATATTTCCATCATTGCTTCCTCGATGTACAGATTGAAGAGTAGGGGGAAAGGCTACAGCCTTGTCTTACACCCTTCTTAATACGAGCACTTCGTTTTTGATCGTCCACTCTTATTATTCTCTCTTGGTTGTTGTACATATTGTATATGACCCGTCTCTCCCTATAGCTTACCCCTACTTTCTTCAGAATCTCGAACAGCTTGCACCATTTTATATTGTCGAACGCTTTTTCCAGGTCGACAAGTCCTATGAAAGTGTCTTGATTTTTCTTTAGCCTTGCTTCCATTATTAGCCGTAACGTCAGAATTGCCTCTCTCGTCCCTTTACTTTTCCTAAAGCCAAACTGATCGTCACCTAGCGCATTCTCAATTTTCTTTTCCATTCTTCTGTATATTATTCTTGTAAGCAGCTTCGATGCATCAGCTGATTGTGCGATAATTCTCGTACTTGTCAGCTCTTGCCGTCTTCGGAATTGTGTGGATGATGCTTTTCCGAAAGTCAGATGGTATATCGCCAGACTCATATATTCTACACACCAACGTGAATAGTCGTTTTGTTGCCACTTCCCCCAATGATTTTAGAAATTCTGATGGAATGTTATCTATCCCTTCTGCCTTATTTGACCGTAAGTCCTCCAAAGCTCTTTTAAATTCCGATTCTAATACTGGATCCCATATCTCTTCTAAATCGACTCCTGTTTCTTCTTCTATCACATCAGATAAATCTTCACCCTCATAGAGGCTTTCAATGTATTCTTTCCACCTATCTGCTCTCTCCTCTGCATTTAACAGTGGAATTCCCGTTGCACTCTTAATGTTACCACCGTTGCTTTTAATGTCACCAAAGGTTGTTTTGACTTTCCTGTATGCTGAGCCTGTCCTTCCGACAATCATATCTTTTTCGATGTCTTCACATTTTTCCTGCAGCCATTTCGTCTTAGCTTCCCTGCACTTCCTATTTATTTCATTCCTCAGCGACTTGTATTTCTGTATTCCTGATTTTCCCGGAACATGTTTGTACTTCTTCCTTTCATCAATCAACTGAAGTATTTCTTCTGTTACCCATGGTTTCTTCGCAGCTACCTTCTTTGTACCTATGTTTTCCTTCCCAACTTCTGTGATGGCCCTTTTTAGAGATGTCCATTCCTCTTCAACTGTACTGCCTACTGCGCTATTCCTTATTGCTGTATCTACAGCGTTAGAGAACTTCAAACGTATCTCGTCATTTCTTAGTACTTCCGTATCCCACTCCATTGCATATTGATTCTTCCTGACTAATGTCTTGAACTTCAGCCTACTCTTCACCACTACTATATTGTGATCTGAGTCTATATCTGCTCCTGGGTACGCCTTACAATCCAGTATCTGATTTCGGAATCTCTGTCTGACCATGATGTAATCTAATTGAAATCTTCCCGTATCTCCCGGCCTTTTCCAAGTAAACCTCCTCCTCTTGTGATTCTTGAACAGGGTATTCGCTATTACTAGTTGAAACTTGTTACAGAACCCAATTACATGCTACAGAAGCTAACACAGGATATTAATCGATTAGTTGTGAAATGGCAATTTAGAAATGGCGATCGATTTCATGAAATAGCGTTGATCAAATGGTTCAAATGGCTCTGAGCACTATGGGACTTAACTGCTGTGGTCATCAGTCCCCTAGAACTTAGAACTACTTGCCTCTAACTAACCTAAGGACATCACACACATCCATGCCCGAGGCATGATTCGAACCTGCGACCGTAGCGGTCGCGCGGTTCCAGACTGAAGCGCCTAGACCGCTCGGCCACACCGGGCGGCTGGCGTTGATCACACGAAGCTTTGGACGTTGACAGTTTGTATGAAGATTGTCCATTTTCATTACACATGTTTTATTAGCGATGTGGACAGGATCCTTTAACCTTCAGACGCACAACTATTAATGGCCGTTTACATCACGCTTCCAGAAAAGTCGCAATTCTACTTGAATCCCATGTACCCAAGACTTTAAAAAATGCGTTTATAGGATGAGCACGTTGAAACTTGAATTTAATGAGCACTGTAGAGCAATGCGAGCACAGTTACGGGGTCTTCTATCCACCAGCAGGCTACCAGATAAACTGAGGGATACTGCTGAGTAGAGAGCACGTAGAACTCTCGTCGTTCGCCTAGCTAGAGTGCTGCACACGACGTATTGTGGGTCCCCCCTCTTACTTTGGCGGTGTCCTGTATTTAAGGTCCCCCTCGCGAGTTCGCGTATCGATTGCGACAGCGGCGCGTGCGGCCCAGTGGGCTGGCAGCTGCCACCGGCATAGCACACGTTATTCCAGGCCACAAGTGCCAACGACGCTCCGTGTGTTGGTTTCTATATTTGATAAATGTGTGCAGATACCGAGCTATTTGAATTTCTATGTGGCTAGTGGACCCACAATACATACTGGCAAATTAAGCACCTACGTGTCAGATGGTTAGCTTTAGAATTCTGCGGTTGCCCTGTAGTGTCATCTATCTTGTGTGATAATTCACGTAGCTTGGTAATACTTGTGAGTAGCTCGTGCTTAAAAGAACGATAACGTTTTTTTCTTAGGCTGATATATGATACCTTCCTTATCTATATTATGGCTCAAATGGCTCGGAGCACTATGGGACTTAACTTCTGAGGTCATCAGTCCCCTAGAACTTAGAACTACTTAAACCTAACTAACCTAAGGACATCACACACATCCATGCCCGAGGCAGGATTCGAACCTGCGACCGTAGCGGTCGCGCGGTTCCAGACTGAAGCGCCTTTAACCGCGTGGCCACACTGGCCGGCTATCTATATTATTATTCAGGATGCAGTTGATGTATTGCATAAACAGAAAACACAAATAAACTTTTTGCCTGAATTCTACAACTTCAGTTGTAGTCTATAGGATTACAAATTTAATTTGGCCTCGTTCAACATTTTCTACTCCCCTGTCCCTCACTCCTGTCTTTCCCATTATCGGAGTCGCGGGGGGGGGGGGGGGGGGGGGTGAGGTCTGCGTCGAATCGTTGATGAGGAAATTGACTGAAATTCCTTTGATAGCACATAATAATGACATTGTCCAAACATTCACTATTAATTATTAGGAAAAACATTAGTATGTCATGAAAACGATCGTGCAAGTATGTAAATAAAATTTTTTGATGTTTACCCTCTGACGGTGTTTTGAGTCGTTCTGGATTCAATGACTAAAGAAGTCAAAGTTCTCAGAAGAGAGAAACTATTAAAGCAGTGCATTGCGCCAATATTTCTTTGATTATTATGCACACTCCGGTTATATTAATAACCTGTCCAAAGCCTGAATAACCTCCTTTTGCATCATTTGTAGACTTTGAAGTTCTGGACGGTACGGACATGGATGTGGAACCGTATCGATTCCAGTGCTGTGGCCAGCCGCGCTATGTTTCTCCACCAGGGAAGCATGGCGTGACAACCCGATCGAGATGGTTCCACAGTTTCTTGATTGGGTTTTGTGGCCAGGGGAGTACGGTAAACTCATCCTGGTGCTCTTTGAACCACGCTTGTACACCACGAGTTGGGCGACACGTTGCATTGTCGTGTTGGTAGACGTCATCGTGCTGAGGAAAACAAACTGCATATAGGGATGTACATGGTCCCCAAGGACAGATGTATAGCCGGCCGAAGTGGCCGCGCGGTGCTAGGCGCTGCAGTCTGGAACCGCGAGACCGCTACGGTCTCAGGTTCGAATCCTGCCTCGGTCATGGATGTGTGTGATGTCCTTAGGTTAGTTAGGTTTAACTAGTTCTAAGGTCTAGGGGACTAATGACCTCAGAAGTTAAGTCCCATAGTGCTCAGAGCCATTTGAACCATTTTGACAGATGTATATATGTGTTGAGCCCGCCGATGTGGCCGAGCGATTCTAGGCACTTCAGTCCGGAACCGCGCTGCTGCTACTGTCGCAGGTTCGAATCCTCCCTTGGGCATGGATGTGTGTGATGTCCTTAGGTTACTTAGGTTTAAGTGGTTCTAAGTTCTAGGGGACTGAAGACCTCAGAGGCTAAGTCACATAGTGCTTGAGCCATTTGAACCAATTTCTCCATAATCTACAAGGTATTACCATCCGATTATAAGTCGAAGAGGTGTGAATAGTGTTACATGGTTAAGTTACTCAAGTTTATAGCCCAGTGTTGAGTTTCATACCGGTCACTGGTGATTCTTCTAGTTGCCAATAACAGTCACAAATGCGTGGCCACGTACTAGCAGAACTATTGTCTCATGAGACAATCTGTCACCGCTTCTTTGGCCATGCTGCCAACGCTTGTCGGCGACAAAAGCAATTAATGGGCAATCAGACACGTTTCTCAAGTCTTCCGTTCTTTTTCTCCGGATGAAGTACAGAATATGCCAAAATGTTGGGAAAGGCATGTGGACAATCCTAATAATCACTGCTTTGAGCAGTAAACGAACCTCCATAGTATATGAAAGTGCCGTACGCAAATATTTTGGAGATACTGGTAGGTATCTCTGCATCGGGGTATCGTACGATGCTTTGATTCACTAATCAGATCGCCCAGTTACAATATAGTTAGATCGTTTGACCCTCTCAGGGAATTTGATCAAATTTACTAGATGCCACGCCGGCCGTTGTGGCCGAGCGGTTCTAGGCGCTACAGTCTGGAACCGCGTGACCGCTACGGTCGCAGGTTCGAATCCTGCCTGTCCGCCGCTCGTGGTCTCGCGGTAGCGTTCTCGCTTCCCGAGCACGGGGTCGCGGGTTCGATTCCCGGCGGGTTCAGGGATTTTCACCTGCCTCGAGATGACTGGGTGTTTGTGTTGTCCTCATCATTTCATCATCATCCAGGAAAGTGGCGAAATTGGACTGAGTAAAGATTGGGTAATTGTACGGGCGCTTATAACCACGCAGTTGAGCGCCCCACAAAACCAAACATCATCATCATCATCCTCATCGAATCCTGCCTCGGGCATGGATGTGTGTGATGTCCTTAGGTTAGTTAGGTTTAACTAGTTCTAAGTTCTAGGGGACTAATGACCTCAGAAGTTAAGTCCCATAGTGCTCAGCGCCATTTGAACTAGATGCCACCTAATGTTCCAGTTACATGAATATTATTCATTGGTTCCGACCCACGTCATCATGTGGCAGATCTGAACATAGTACGTAACGAGAGCATACAATTTTTAGGAAAGAAAAATGGCTCTGAGCACTATGAGACTGAACATCTGAGGTCATCAGTCCCCTAGAACTTACAACTACTTAAACCTAACTAACCTAAGGACATCACACACATCCATGCCCGAGGCAGGATTCGAACCTGCGACCGTAGCAGTCCCGCGGTTCCGGACTGCGCGCCTAGAAACACTAGACCACCGCGGCCGGCTAACTTTTTGTCCTGATTCTTTTATATGAATATTTTCCACCCTGTACCTCATGGTAGACTTAAAAATTTACAAACTGGGCATGTCTGTTCATTGCTATTTCTAAAGTGTACATACCGATATGTATTTCATTGTTAGGCAGGAAAAAACCTTTTCTAACTTACAACACTGTGAAAGCAAGTGGATCTGTAAACACAAGCCTCCATCAGAACCATGGTTATACGGCTTGTTGACAAAATAGACTACTTTTCATACTTAATCGTGAACTACCTAGTGTCTGATACGCATCGTCGAGCACTCCAAATAAAAGTGAACTGGGGCTCAATACTTACACGATTTGTCTCATACAGGACATGTAGAGTTACCAAGCATTTGAGTTACTACGTTCAATAGAAAAATAATTTTATCCTCTATATTACGTCAGTTTTACTGCGTAATATATCTTCACAGATTAAAGTTTATAACAATGCATAAAATTTTTTATTAAATACACTCAAATGAGTAAATAAATATCCTGCATAATCAGTGTGACATGGATTCTAAAATAAGGTGCCGTAAATGCTACTAACCTGGCTTCTTCTAAAACGTTACTCATAAAGCACGTGCACAACTACACTGAAGAGCCAAAGGAACTGGTACACCTGCCCAATATCCTGCAGAACCCCCCTGCTTCTGAACAGCGCGTTGCAAGGCATCACCGATATGCTCAATAATGTTCATTTCTGCAGAGTTTCGTGGCCAGTGGAAGTGTTTAAACTCTGAAGAGTGCTGGGTGTCGCATTGTCCTGCTGGAATTGCTCAAATCCGTCGGAATGCACAATGGACATGAATGCATGCAGGTGATCAGACAATGCTTACATACGTGTCACCTGTCAAAGTCGTATGTAGACGTATCAGGGGTCCCATATCACTCCAACTGCACACGCCCCGCACCATTACAGAGCCTCCACCAGCTTGAACAGTCCCCTGCTGAGATGCAGGGCCTCCATGGATTCATGAGTTTGTCTCCATACCACTAGACGTCCATTCGCTCGGTATAGTTTGAAACGAGACTCGTTCGACCATGCAAGATGTTTCCAGTCATCAACAATACTATGTCGGTGTTGAAGGTCCCAGGTGAGGCGTGGAGCTTTGTGTCGTGCAGTCATCAAGGGTACGGGAGTGGGCCTCCGGCTCCGAAAACCCATATCGATGATGTTTCGTTGAATGGTTCGACGCTGACACTTCTTGATGGCTCAACGTTGGAATCTGCAGGAATTTGCGAAAGGGTTGCACTTCTGTCACGCTGAACGATTCTCTTCAGGCATCGTTGGTTCCGATGATATAGAGATGTTGGCATTCGCTATGTTACCCGGCCATTTTATAGCGCCTAAACCAAAGAGAAGCCCCCAAATGTAATAAAGATATGGGATTTCAAAAAATTTTAAGTTCTTAGTCGTGTTTTAAACACGGGGAATAATCGATAATGCCAAGAAAGTGCATTACCTATGGCGATTTCTACCATTCCTACCAGAAGAAGGAAATCCTTCGGAACTTCTGCACCAACACATAGAATTGACCAACATGTGTCAAAGGATGAAAAGCGTGTGTGGAGTATAATTCCCAAGAGAACGGCAAAAAGGCAAATTTGATTTTGGCCATATTAACAATAACACGTTAATTAAGTATTGATTTGTACGTATTTATTGCAAAATTTGCAAAATATTGAGAAAGTCCTCATGTTAACTGACGAAAAATGAGGAGAAAGCCGCAATTTCAGAATAATTTTAAGGCCAGGAATGTTTTTTTGCATCTTCTGAAAAGTTCAGTTTTTTGGACAATGAGAAAACTCTCGTCTACCCATTCAGTTGTTCTTGCTTGAGATTGAGTATATATATATATATATATATATATATATATATATATATATATATATATATATATATATATATATACACTCAATCTGTCTATGACTGGGAAGCTTTAGCTTCTTAGGTGAGACGGCTCTGCCTACATCACTGCTTCTCGAATGGCATACGTTCCGCAAAGGAGACAGGCCTTTCGTTAGGAAAGGAAAATTAATGATGGTGTCCTATTTTTGTGAGCTCTCAATAGAAAGCAACAAGTGTGGCTGCGAGTTTATCGAGTTAAGGATTACACTGGAGACGATTTGTTAGTGCTTACAAGCTTTACGGTGAAGTGGAATCGTTACTCCATGTAATTTTTCGCTTTCCGCAGCACTGAGAATTGACGGTAATGAGAATCCTCGTAATTGATCGCCCTCGGTTGACAGCGACGGCGGGAGGTCAGACGGCAGACGGCGTGCGCTGGCCGTTCTGGCAAACAGCGGCTGGCCTACTGCGAAACCCGATTCGACGTAGAGTGCATTGCGGGCGCCACAGTGCGATCTCGGCGGCTGCAGGAGGCGTCGGGTGATAAGGGGAGCAAACACGCGGCCTCGCGGGAGCTGGCCGCCGCGCCGCCGGCGAATCAATACGGCAGGCAGGCAGGCAGCCGGGAGGGCGGCGGCAGGCATTGTTGCGTGCCGGGCCGGCTGCCGGCTGCGCGTGGCAGCCGCGTGGCCTGATGACGACTCCAGAGTGGCGGGGGAGCGAAGGATGGCGGGACGCCGCTCCAAACGCGGGGACCACTTCGCAGAACAGCACTAGTCAGGCAGTTGAGAGGACGTAGAGCTACCCTATTCGCGGAGGCTTTTTTTTTGTTGCGAATCATTGACGTGAATATCTTTGTGTCTTACTATAATTGTGACGAATTCACTATATCATTGATAATTTTATTTTCAGGGTTCCGTACCTCAATAGGTAAAAATGGATCCTTTATAGCATCACTTTGTTGTATGTCTGTCTGTTAATAATCATTTTTCTGTCGGCCGGAGTGGCCGAGCGGTTCTAGGCGCTACAGCCTGGATCCGCCCGACCGCTACGGTCGCAGGTTCGAATCCTGCCTCGATTATGGATGTGTGTGATGTCCTTAGGTTAGTTGGGTTTAAGTAGTTCTGATGACCTAAGAAGTCAAAAAAAAATTCTCAGGAACGGAATGACGTATGTCGTTGAAATGTACGTCACACGCTAAGGTCTACGGTCCCTTAAGGATGTAAAAAGCTGAGGCTTCTAAGTCATTGCAACCAAAATATATTACCATTTATGCCACATATTTGAATGCTCGAAAACTCTCAGCAAAACCTGTAGGGTACAGAAATCATTAAACTTGACAAGAAGCAAGGTTTCACGGTAGAAGTAAACGAAAATATTCGAAAATTGTGAATTTGTAATCACGTCACACGAAAAGAAAATTATTTTTTTTCGGTTTTTTTTTTTTTTTTTTTTTTTTTTTTTTTTTTTTTTTTTTTTTTTTTTTTGTCAGACCGTCTGTCTGTCTGTCTGTCTGTCTGTGAAGACGCCTTTTCCTCAGGAACGGGTGGACTTACCAATTGGAACTTAAGTATTAAGGCCGGCCGGAGTGACCGAGCGGTTCTAGGCGCTACAGTCTGGAACCGTGCGACCGCTAAGTTCTAGGGGACTGATGACCTCAGCTGTTAAGTCCCATAGTGCTCAGAGCCATTTGAACCATTTTTAAATATTAAGGTCTAAAGTACGTTGACTGTGTAACGAAATGAATCATCTAAGTCAGTGCCATAAAAAAATACGGCCTTTTATGTCACATATTTTGACTTTCGCAAAGGTACTCATCGAAACATGTAGCCTACGTCTGCTAACCTAGAATTATGAAATTTGGCAAAAAGCAAAGTTTCGCAGTACACCTAAAGACAAAATCGGAAAATTGTTATTCTGTAATTATTTCGCACGAAAAAAATTTGTCTTTTGTTATCCGAGTGTCGGGCCGTCCGCCTGGTAAGACCCATTGTTCTCAGGAACGAGTAGTCGTATCAAGTTGAAAATTATGTCACATACTAAGGCTTATGGCCCCTTGATGGCGTAAAAATCTTAAACTTCCGAGGCTATGGAACCGAAAGCGACATTTATGTCACATATTTTGATACTTGCAAACTCAGTCATTTAAAAAAATGTTCAAATGTGTGTGAATTCCTAAGGGACCAAACTGCTGAGGGCATCGGGCCCTAGACTTACACACTTCTTAAACTAACTTATGCTAACAACACACAAACCCATGCCCGAGGGAGGACTCGAACCTCCGGCAGGAGGGGCCGCGCAATCCGTGGCGTGACGCCTCAGAGTGCGCGGCCACTCTTCAAAACATGTAGGGTACTTCCCGTTCAACTACAATCATAAAATCTGGCAAAAAGCGAAGTCTCAGCGTGCAGGTAAAGGGAAAGAATCAGAATATTGTTAATTTTCAATTATAGCGCACGAAAACAGTTTTTCTTTTGTGATTTGTTATCAGAGTTCAGACATGAAATTAAAACATTCTCGAGAGCCTTGGACTGCTCGGGACTGATATCTTGCCAGTACAAACGTCTATAATAGACAAAAACCGTCGACATTCTCGACTCCTGGGGTGGATAAACTGCCTTTGTACGTAATTAAGTTTGTACGGCAACCTCAGAGAGCGAGTCCTACTCAAACATACGCCAATATATGTGATTTAGGACCTAAAACTACGGCGGTAAGCATTCTTCCAATTGCGCTTATTATAAGCTGTGATGAGTTGGCATTACACAAAGTTCAAAATTCCCTTGATGGTGCTAAACCTCCCTAGAAACAGGCTCCCTGTGCGGCAGATACGGAAAATTTTTCGATTTCTGCTCGTTCCCACCAGTGCAGCGATGCGCAAGTCACTGTCCCCTGAACCGTGGTGTATTTGGATATCGCCTATCTAAAGGCTACTAGGGGCAACAAAAAATTGATTTTCAGCACTCCGCGTAATTGTTAATCGACTTTAAAAATTTTGAAAGCAGTTATGTATTGAGAGGTATGATCTTACGTTAAAAGTTCAACACAAAAGAAAAGCATTGCAAGTCGGAAACAGTTTGTCTTGAGGCAGCGAAACTGACGGCGCGCAAATACCCGAACTACACAACTGGCCATTAAAATTGCTACACCAAAAGAAAAGTAGATGATAAACGGGTGTTCATTGGAAAAATATATTATACTAGAACTGACATGTGATTACATTTTCACGCAATTTGGGTGCATAGATCCTGAGAAATCAGTACCCATAACAACCACCTCTGGCCGTAATAACGGTCTTGATACGCCTGGGCATTGAGTCAAACAGAGCTTGGATCGCGTGTACAGGTACAGCTGCCCATGCACCTTCAACACGATACCACAATTCATCAAGAGTAGTGACTGGCGTATTGTGACCACCCAGTTGCTCGGCCACCATTGACCACACGTTTTCAATCGGTGAGAGATCTGGAGAATGTGCTGGCCAGGGTAGCAGTCGAACATTTTCTGTATCCAGAAAGGCCCCTACAGGACCTGCAACATGCAGTCCTGGATTATCCTGCTGAAATGTAGGGTTTCGCAGGGATCGAATGAAGGGTAGAGCCACGGGTCGTAACACATCTGAAATGTAACGTCCACTGTTGAAAGTACCGTCAATGCGAACAAGAGGCGACCGAGACGTGTAACCAATGGCTTCCCATATCATCACGCCGGGTGATACGCAAGTATGGCGATGACGAATACACGCTTCCAATGTGCGTTCACCGCGATGTCGCCAAACACGGATGCGACCATCATGATGCTGTAAACAGAACCTGGATTCATCCGAAAAAATTACTTGTTGCCTTTCGTGCACCCAGGTTCGACGTTGAGTACACATCGCAGGCGCTCCCGTCTGTGATGGAGCGTCAAGGGTAACCGCAGCCATGGTCTCCGAACTTAAAAGTCCAAGCAGCTGCAAACGTCGTCGAACTGTTCGCGCAAATGGTTGTTGTCATGCAAACGTCCCCATCTGTTTACTCAGGGATCGAGACGTGGCTGCACAATCCTTTACAGCCGTGCGGATAAGATGCCTGTCATCTCGACTGCTAGTGATACGAGGCCGTTGGGATCCAGTACGGCATTCCGTATTACTTTCCTGAACCCACCGATTCCATATTCTGCTAACAGTCATTGGATCTCGACCAACGCGAGCAGGAATGTCGCGATACGATAAACCGCAATCGCGATAGGCTACAATCCGACCTTTATCAAAGTCGGAAACGTGGTGGTACGCATTTCTCTTCCTCACACGAGGCATCGCAACAGCGTTTCACCAGGCAACGCCAGTCAACTGCTGTTTGTGTATGAGAAATCGGTTGGAAACTTTCCTTATGTCAGCACGTTGTAGGTGTCGCCACCGGCGCCAACCTTGTGGGAATGCTCTGAAAAGCTAATCATTTGCATTCACAGCAACTTCTTCCTGTCGATTAAATTTCACGTCTGTAGCACGTTATCGTCGTGGTGTAGCAATTTTAATGGCCAGTAGTGTATATCCGTCCAGTATTTGACAATTAGAGCACTTCGCGACTCCTAACAAATTTCACACGTCATTTCAAACCTTTAGGAAACTTATTCTCGCTGATACACCTCACAAAATGATGACAGATAAAAATTTAACGCTTACTATGTTTTCGCTGTCCAGGTAGTAATACTTGAGCATCAGACATGGTTTTAATTTACTGCTTATTTACTACTAACTCTATTCGCGTCACTATTTGGTGACAGTATGCTGATATACCACGGTATGTACCTGTAAAAGTCATTGTACGACGCACATCTCTGAGATATGACCTGAAACTAGCTTTTGCTTAAAATGGAGCGCAATTTACCCAATTTATATTCATTCAGTGTTTCATAGTAAGAGCATTTAGCAGCTTCCAAAAAACTTGAAACAAAATTTCAGACCTTTCCTAAACTATGTCGCTCATTGTTGCTAAACACCAAACATTTAACACCTTACTGTCATTTTCAAGGTAATCAGACCTTTGAAGCTGTTTCATACATGGGAGTTCGATTCGTTAAAGAATCGGGGTTTACTGATAGTATGTATTGTAGAAACGAAGAAATGTTTCCAGATTTGAGAAATGACGACAGTATGACGCCACTACATACAGAAATTGACTGCAGTTTCTGTACCCCTGTTTCAGCGTACTACCACAAGACTTCAGGCACATCCAGAGGTACTAAGACATATCCCATGAGAGTAGTAAAACGAGTAAATTGGGGATGTGAATGCTTCCCGCAGTTTAGAAAACGGAAGTGGTTTCCCATGCCCCTTGGAAAAATTACTTTGACGACGAGCATATTTCTGACGGGCCTCAAAACACTGTTGAAGATGAAACGATTGGATGGCGTAATCTATTATCCGTCTACGGTTGTTCGGCCACTTGGTTCGCCTTACTATTTCACGCTACTCCAGCGACTAGAGCATCGATGAAACTGAGACGAAATGGTCAGTACAACACACATCCAGTCTCCGATATGGCCGGGATTTGAACCCTGGACGCAGCGATATAGAGGCAGCGACGTTAACCACAAGACCCTGCGCTGCAGACACGAAGAGCGTAATAAAGATATATTTCGCGAAATTACAGCGGGTGTAGCAAACTATCACTAGATGCCACGACTGTAGAGAAGTGGTCCGACGTGTTCCTATGAACGAAGAAATAGCAGTTGTTAGCAAGTATACTTCCCGCTGCGCGCTAAAGGACTACCGTAGGGGCGAAGGAACTCCACTAAATCCCAGCAGCGCGACAACCATATGGAAAGAGCGCGAACCAGACCATCTCGTAATTGGCCACGGAATGTCACTGGGGGAACAGGGTGTCGCTAGAACGCTACTACATTCCCCACCACATCTGCTCCCCTTGCTGTCTGTTTTATTCTGTTAGGGAGGGTCTCCACGCCATTTAAGATTTACACACAGAACTGAGGGATTCCCAACTCCACCGACAAAATTTCCGACGTTGGTCGGGGATATTTTCTGATAATTCGGGTATAAGGGACCGTTATCATCAGTTATTGTTAGTAACAATGCACAGCGTTATCAATAGGCTTACATATGAAGAGTTGACCAGTACTAGCCTAGTGTGTGGGTTCACTAAACACAGTCGGAGGGCGGCACAAAGACGCTGTTTCCTCAGCGACATCATCATCATGAACTTTTGGATATAAGGGTTGTTGCATTACCGTGTGTTTTGGCCATTGCATTTTACACTATTTTTTTCTGTTGTGAATTATTAATTATGATGACAAAGTGAATATATCATAATTACACTGCAAAAAGCCACAGGAGACAACAGGTCGTTTATATCAAAATATTTAAATATCTTTGAACAACCGCCGAAATTTTGACGGAGGAATTCGAGTTCACTCTGGTGTAGAGTCTTGACAGGCAACTCAGACGAAGATATTGGATTTCTTTTCTTTTTTTTCCCTGATTAATTAGGTGGTGTAACCTGGTTATCGATCAATTCCAGTCTTCTAGTAGGAAAGTCAATAAAATTCGTCGTTTTCGTGAAAACCATATTTACTTCAGTTTAATCTGAGAACTGTCTTACCTTCCAGTGTTTTTCAGACAGCTAGTGATACGAGTGCCAGGTTTGATTTAAATTTCTCCACACAATTTCGTAATTGTACTTGGTGTGTCAGTTCTGTACCCCCTCCAAAACGCAACTGCGCCACTCCTGTGGCTCAGTTTTTATTAGATCTGTCAGAATAAGTCTAGCAATCACGAATACTATGGCTTCGACACTGATACACTGATATTTGCTGTTTTCCATTATTTTTGCATAATCTTCTTCCCGTCTCCACTACACACCAAGGGATGAAATATTATCGCAACTATTCAGTAATGAACTCGAAAATTGTGGATTTTGCAGTGTCATTTCTTTACGGTTATTTTTACATTACTACTCCCTCCCCTCCCCCACTCTCCAGCTTCCATACCATAAACCCGCCACTGAGGGTCCTAGGGGCGTTCGACCCCTAACAACGCCGTGCGGTCTATGGCGCCTTGCCACGGTTCGCGCGGCTCCTCTCGTCGGAAGTTCGAGTTCTCCCTCGGTTATGGGTGCGTGTGTGTGTTGTCCTTAGCGTAAGTTACTTTTAGTTAGATTAAGTAGTGTGCAGTCCTAGGGACCGATGGTCTCAGCAGTTTAGTCCTGTAGGAATTCACCACAAATTTCCAAATTTGTACCCTAACAACATATTTCTTCCCCATTAGTAAGTCGTAAAACGCACTAAGTTTCGCTAAAATTGCTCTAGGTATACCGCAGTTATACTTCCATGTTACACTTTGCTACCAAAATCTAGGGTTGGTAAGGTTGTCTTACACCCATAATAATATTTCCTTGATAGAAAGCCTTAATATGTGCTCCACATATGCTTGAAATTTCTCAGTTATGCTTACACGTCACACCTTTCCTAATCCCAAACAAAAATACACATACACATAATTTATTTGGCTCTTATTCAGTTTGCTAAATGCATAACACTCAAATAATAGCTACTTTCATGACATCTTCTCTGCTACTATTCTGAACTTCCTTAAGCGCAAAATTTATGGTTACAGCGGAAGAAAATACTGTCTTTAACAAGTAGAGTATGAATGATCATTGCCGGCCGCGGTGGTCTAGCGGTTCTAGGCGCTCAGTCCGGAACCGCGCGACTGCTACGGTCGCAGGTTCGAATCCTGCCTCGGGCAGGGATGTGTGTGATGTCCTTAGGTTAGTTAGGTTTAAGTAGTTCTAAGTTCTAGGGGACTGATGACCACAGCAGTTGAGTCCCATAGTGCTCAGAGCCATTTGAACCATTTTTGAATGATCATAACTTGCATTGAGTTGTGGATGTAACTTGACAAGTGTCTACCGCAACGCAATTGTTTTTTTAAGACACGACAGAACCGCAGTCACAGCAGACAGCCGATTTCAGTATTGTTAATGTAATTTTCTGTATCTACAAAGTGACTTGGGATGCTGCGGACTTGTGATATACATGCAGAATGAGTGTCAAGCTCACAATTCCGTTATACACTGAAGAGCCAAAGAAACTGGTACATCTGCCTAATATCGTGTAGCGCCCCCGCGAGCACTCAGAAGTGTCGCAACATTACTTAGCATTGACTCGACTAATGTCTGAAGTAGTGCTGGAGGGATTTGACACCATAAATCCTGCAGCGCTGTCCATAAATCGATAAGAGTACGAGGGGATGGAGATATCTTCTGAACAGCACATTGCATGTCCGAGATATGCTCAATCATGTTCATGTCTGGGGAGTTTGGCGGCCAGTGGAAGTTTTTACTCAGAAGAGTGTTCCTGGAGCCACTCTGTAGCAATTTTGGACGTGTGAGGTGTCGCTTTGTCCTACTGGAATTGCCGAAGTCCGTCGGAATGCATAATGGACGTGAATGGATGCAGGTGATCAGACAAGATGCTTACATGCATGTCGCCAATCGGAGTCGTATCTAGATGTATGAGTCCCATAACAAACCAACTGCACACGTCCCACACTATTGCCGAGCCTCCACCAGCTTGAACAGTCCCCTGCTGACATACAGGGTCCATGGATGTATGAGGTTGTCTCCATATCTGTACACGTCATCCGCTCGACACAATTTGAAACGAGGCCCGTTCTAGCAGGCAACTTGTTTCCAGTCATCAACAGTCCAATGTCGGTGTTGATGAGCGCAGGTGAGGCGCAAAGCTTTGCGTCGCGTGTTCATAAATGGTACATGAGTGGGCTTTCGGCTCCGAAAGCCCATATCGATGGTTTATCGATGAATGGTTCGCGCGCTGACACTTGTTGATGGCCCTGCACTGAAATCTGCAGCAGTTTGCGGAAGGGTTGCAGTTCTGTCACGTTGAACGACTCTCTTCAGTTGTCGTTGGTCTCGTTGTTGCAGGATCCTTTTCCGGGAGCAGCGATATCAGAGATTTCATGTTTGAGCGGATTCCTGATATTCACGGTACACTCGCTAAACTGTCGTACGGGAAAATCCCCACTTCATCGCTACCTCGGAGTTGCTGTGTTCCATCGCTCGTGCGCCAACTATAGCACCGCGTTAAAACTCACTTAAATCTTGATAACCTGCCATTGTAGCAGCAGTAACCGATCTAACAACTGCGCCAGACACTTGTTTTATTATATAGGCGTTGCCGACCGCAGCGCCGCATTCTGCATGTTACATATGTCTGTATCTGAATACGCATGCCTAATCCAGTTTCCTTGGCGCTTCAGTGTAAATACCTGTACT
Organism: Schistocerca piceifrons; assembly: GCF_021461385.2. Lineage (NCBI taxonomy): Eukaryota > Metazoa > Arthropoda > Insecta > Orthoptera > Acrididae > Schistocerca > Schistocerca piceifrons. Next base: position 544,165,132 of record NC_060141.1, read on the forward strand.
CGACGGATGTGTTCCTTTTTGTACGAGACAGTAACTAAGGCATTAAAAAAATGGAAGGCGGTTGCACCAAGTTCTCTGTATAATACATGAGGATTGATATGCGTCTGTTTCTTATATTCTTACAACTTGTTAGGGAATCATGCCGGACTGTACCTTTCAACTACGGGCACCGCTTGTTCGTGGGAGGTCCGCCCTAGAGGTCGAGGAGTCGTACAAATGAAGTGCAATTAGTGAAGCAGCAATATCTTCTGACGTCCTAGCTCCCGACACTGCGCTGTTGCCGAATGTAAGTCAGTGGTCATTGTCTGGCGGGTGGTGGCCACTATAATTTGCAATAGTGTCAGAAAAAATGCCTCTTGTCAATTTATTGACGCACAATAAAGACAGGCAGTTACAACTGGTAAGTCATCCTACGGTGTGCTTACCAGGATCGCTCACATCTCACTGTACCGTCCACGTGTGCTACACGGAAAGGCCGACTGTCGGTTACGACTAAAAATCAGAATCTCGAGCTCATGCGTCAAGGGCACATCGTGAGGTGCGTTTGTGAGGTGTTGCTTAACGCTTCTTGGAAGATGCTCACTCAGAATTTTAACAGGAGCCTCTTCGTTATACATGACACTTCTCTGGAAGAGTCAACCACTGGTGTTGAATGAGCATCACGGTTACCGTCACACACTAATTAAACTAACCACTGCCAGACGTAGCGCCCTGCTTTAAATCTTTTCTATACCCTCTATTGGTAGATTAAAACTGAAGAAACTGCAAAAAGGTGGGAATTTAAGGAGATGGGACCTGGATAAACTGACTAAACCAGAGGTTGTACAGAGTTTCTGGGAGAGCATAAGGGAACAATTGACAGGAATGGGGGAAAGAAATACAGTAGAAGAAGAATGGGTAGCTCTGAGGGATGAAGTAGTGAAGGCAGCAGAGGAGCAAGTAGGTAAAAAGACGAGGGCTAGTAGAAATACTTGGGTAACAGAAGAAATATTGAATTTAATTGATGAAAGGAGAAAATATAAAAACGCAATAAATGAAGCAGGCAAAAGGGAATACAAACGTCTCAAAAATGAGATCGACAGGAAGTGCAAAATGGCTAAGCAGGGATGGCTAGAGGACAAATGTAAGGATGTAGAGGCGCATATCACTAGGGGTAAGATAGATACTGCCTACAGGAAAATTAAAGAGACCTTTGGAGAAAAGAGAGCCACTTACATGAATATCATGAGCTTAGATGGCAGCCCAATTCTAAGCAAAGAAGGGAAAGCAGAAAGGTGGAAGGAGTATATAGAGGGTCTATACAAGGGCGACGTACTGGAGGACAATGTTATGGAAATGGAAGAGGATGTAGATGAAGATGAAATGGGAGATACGATACTGCGTGAAGAGTTTGACAGAGCACTGACTGACCTGAGTCGAAACAAGGCCCCGGGAGTAGACAACATTCCATTAGAACTACTGATGATGGCCTTGGGAGAGCCAGTCCTGACAAAACTCTACCACCTGGTGAGCGAGATGTAGGAGACAGGCGAAATACCCTCAGACTTCAAGAAGAATATAACAACTCCAATCCCAAAAGAAGCAGGTGTTGACAGATGTGAAAATTACCGCACTATCATTTTAATAAGTCACAGCTGCAAAATACTAACGCGAATTCTTTACAGACGAATGGAAAAACTGATAGAAGCCGACCTCGGCGAAGATCAGTTTGGATTCCGCAGAAATCTTGGAACACGTGAGGCAATACTGACCCTACGACTTATGTTAGAAAATAGATTAAGGAAAGGCAAACCAACATTTCTAGCATTTGTAGACTTAGAGAAAGCTTTTGACAATGTTGACTGGAATACTCTGTTACAAATTCTAAAGGTCGCAGGGGTAAAATACAGGGAGCGAAAGGCTATTTACAGTTTGTACAGAAACCAGATGGCAGTTATGAGAGTCGAGGGGCATGAAAGGGAAGCAGCGGTTGGGAAGGGAGTGAGACAGGGCTGTAGCCTGTCCCCGATGTTATTCAATCTGTATATTGAGCAAGCAGTAAAAGAAACAAAAGAAAAATTTGGAATAGGTATTAAAGTCCATGGAGAAGAAATAAAAACGTTGAGGTTCGCCGATGACATAGTAATTCTGTCAGAGACAGCAAAGGACTTGGAAGAGCAGTTGAACGGAATGGACAGTGTCTTGAAAGGAGGATATAAGATGAAAATCAACAAAAGCAAAACGAGGATAATGGAATGTAGTCGAATTAAGTCGGGTGATGCTGTGGGAATTAATATTAGGAAATGAGATACTTAAAGTAGTAAAGGAGTTTTGCTCTTAGGGGTGCAAAACAACTGATGATGGTCGAAGTAGACAGGATATAAAATGTAGACTGGCAATGGCAAGGAAAGCGTTTCTGAAGAAGAGAAATTTGTTAACATTGAGTATAGATTTAAGTGTCAAGAAGTCGTTTCAGAAAGTATTTGTATGGAGTGTAGCCATGGATGGAAGTGAAACATGGACGATAAATAGTTTGGACAAGAAGAGAATAGAAGCTTTCGAAATGTGGTGCTACAGAAGAATGCTGAAGATTAGATGGGTAGATCACATAACCAATGAGGAGGTATTGATTAGAATTGGGGAGGAGTTTGTGGCACAACTTGACAAGAAGAAGGGACCGGTTGGTAGGACATGTTCTGAGGCATCGAGGGATCACAAATTTAGCATTGGAGGGCGGCGTGGAGGGTAAAAATCGTAGAGGGAGACCAAGAGATGAATAGACAAGCAGATTCAGAAGGATGTAGGTTGCAATAATTACTGGGAGATGAAGAAGCTTGCACAGGATAGAGTAGCATGGAGAGCTGCATCAGACCAGTCTCAGGACTGAAGACGACAACAACAACAACAACAACAACTACCCTCTATTGATCCTATCGAGGCAGGCAAAGTGCCTCCTTCGTCAAAGAATTGCATTTCCGCAAGATTCTTTTTGGCGTTTTACTTTCCTATAACTAACTTTATGTAGCAGTGCAACATTATATCATCGCGAACGCCTTACTCCTAAATGATTTACATAGAATTTTGTTTAAGTTGTGCTCCATGGTTATTGTAAATTACGTTTTTCTGTATAAGCTCCAAAAAGCAGCTAAAATCTTTGCTGTTCTGTATCTATTTTGGACCTTCTTTATCCTTGCCTTGCCCCATATTTTTACGGGACCGGCATGTTAATCTGTATTTGGTAATGTTAGTGGTAGGGGATGGCCGGATGCTCGTTCTGTCGCTCCATCCGTTTATGTCTAGTGCTATCCACATGGAAATACGGGAAAGTTTTTCGACATGTTTACTAATCGTGTAACGAAGTTGCAACTTCGGTACTAGCCCGGTTTACGTGTAGTCGGATGTGGGAAACTGCCTAAAAACTACTCGACGCTGGGCAGCAACCGACCGTCTTTGTCAATCCGCCTGGCAGGGCCGGCCGTGCCTCCGAGAATCCCAGAATCTGCGCGTTAATGCGTGTTGCTATCCGGGCGGGTATGTATCTAGTTTCGATAGTAGACAGAGGTGACAAGTCATGGGATACCTCCTAATCTAGTGACGGACGTCCTTTCGCTGGACATGGAGTCAACCAGTCGTTAGAAGTCAACTGCAGAAATATTGAGCAATGCTGCTGGTGCAGGATTTTGTGCACAAACTGACCCTCTCCATTATGTCCGTTAAATGTTCTGTGGGAATCATGTCGGGCGATATGAGTTGCCAGATCATTCGCTCGAATTGTCCAGATTGTTCTTCAGATCAGGCGCAAGGAATTGTGGCCCAGTGACATGGGGCATCGTCATCCGTAAAAACTCCATCATTTTTTGGGAACATGAAGTCCATGAATGGCTGCTGATTGTCTCCAAGTAGCCGAACATAACCATTTCCAGCCACTGGTCGGTCCAGTCGGACCAGAGGATCCAGTCCATTAGAGGTAAACACAGGCCAGAGCATTATGGAGCCACCACCAGCTTGCACAGTGCTTTGTTACCAACTTGAGCCCATAGATTCGTGGGGTGTGCTCAACTTTCGAACCCTACCGTCAGCTCACGGGACTCGTCTCACCAGGCCACAGTTTTCCTGTCGTGTATGGTCCAGTCGATATGGTCACGAGCCCAGAAGAGGCGCTGCAGGCGGTGTTGTTGGCAAAAGCCCTCGCATCGGTCGTCTGCTACCATGGATGATTAAAGCCAGATTTCGCTGCACTATCTTAACTGAAACGTTTGTTGTACGTCCCAAACTGATTTCTGCGGTTTCATGCAGTGTTACTTGTCTGTTAGTACTGATAACTCTATGCAAACGTAGCTGCTCTCGGTCGCTAATGTGAAGGCCGTTGACCACTGCGTTGGTGAAAGGTAATGTCTGGAACTTGGTATTCTCGGAAGACTCTTGACACTGAGGCTCTCGGAATATTGAATTCCCAACCGATTTTCTAAATGGAATGCCCACTGTGTCTAGTTCAACTACCATTTCACGTTCAAAATCTCCTAATTCCCATTGTGCGGCCATAATCACGTCGGAAACCTTTTCACACTAATTATCGGAGTGCAAATGACAGCCAATGCACTGCCATTTAATACCTTGTGTACGCGATACCACCATCTCTATGTACGGGTATTGCTATCCCGTCCCTTTTTTCACTTAATTGTGTATTTTCAGATTATGGGTATGTGCCATACAACAATTTAAAATTCGAATTTACATACTGTCGAAGCTAGTTGGAGAACAATAAATGATTTAGCAACTTTGTGGTGGTTATACATAAAAATGTTAAGTAATTTACAGTTATCACAGATCCCTGCATTACTCTAAAATGTTCTGGTGTCATGACTTCCCAATTACGTCTTTCCTATTTACAACAGCATCGTTTGCGAGCAGCCTTACGAAACTTTCGACTTATCCTGCAAGTAATTTGAGTTTATAGCGGAAAGTAACTGTGCTAAAACACTCTCTTGTACGCCCGAAGCTACGTTCGCTTATGAGGATTTCTCTCCCGTAAGAGTGACGTGATGGGAGATGTTTATAACTTGACGGTGGCATTGAAAAACACTAATGATTCTATCTTCTAAATGAGTCCTCTCTTTCATAACGATGGCGATTTTTCGTGGCTAGCTCATAGACCTACGGGATGGGTGTTAAGATTTTTCACTTGATGCTCAATATAAACAAAAGTAACCTGTGGCACATAATAGCCGGGGAGATCCATTGCCGGCCGCTGTAGCCGAGCGTTTCTAGGCGTTTCATTCTGGAACCGCGCCACCGCCACAGTCGCAGGTTCGAATCCTGCCTCGGACATGGATGTGCGTGATTTCCTTAGGTTAGGTAGGTTTAAGTAGTTCTAAGGTCTAGGGGACTGATGACCTCAGATGTTAAGTCTCGTAGTGCTCAGAGCCATTTGAACCATTTGGAGATGCATTATTGTTTGATTACACAAATTGCGGTGAGTCATTACTAACAGTAACAGCCTAAAAGTATCTAATATTCGATATGAATATTTTAAAACTGTACAGAACGAGGTTTAGGAAAAGCATATCTCGGGCTGAGATTCACTGGAATAATCCTAAAGAAATGTAATTCACCCACGAGAGAGGTGACTTACAGATCCTTCCTTCGGCCAATTCTGTAGTATTGGTTGGCAGTATGGGGCCTTTACAAACTAGTATTGATAGAGCAGATGTAATTCATGGAAAGAAGAATGTTGCGTTTCGTAACGGGTTCCTTTGATGAAGCGCGAGAGCGTCATGGAGAATATCGTCCAACACGTGTGACAGATGATGCAGAGAAGGCTTTGGAGGTTACGGATTCGTTTACTGTGCAACTTTCAAAGAAATAACGTTACAAAAGTGTTCCGTTCGAAATGATAACTGTTTCAGAGGCCGTTAAAGTGTAAAACACCAATCAGGTAGACCACAGAGATTCATAAAAATATTACGAACGATATCGTCGTAGAAGTGTTTGTGTGTCAGATCACAGCGACTTCTTATACTGACTTAGAAAGTGAAGCTCACAGGAAGGAAGGAGGAAACGAAAGAAAACTTACGGGTTGATAGGGTAGGTGAAACCATGTTAGTGATTATAAAACCTAGTCAGATTTACAAAGAACTGGCAATATGAGTCCACATATCAATATGACGTTGCATCCCGTTTGGTCTGAATGCATGCAGTGATTCCATTGGGAAGGGAGTCCTAAAGCCATTGCATACTCTCGTGGGGCAACCTGGCACACAACTGCAGTACCTGGTCCTTGATATACTGGTACTGGGACGGATTTGCGACCAATGACCTCAGCAGTTTGGTACTATAGGAACTTACCACCACAGATTTGCCGTCAAGGCTGGTTCCACAAATTTCCAAGCGGGGCGGGTCTGGGGATCTTGCTGGCCATGGGGTACCCCAACACCGCTCAGGCAGCTGGTACACACACGTGCCATGTGCAGTAAGGGCATTATCCTCTTGGAAAATTGATCACGATAGTGTCGCATGACACATGAGGACGCAGGATGACCGTGACGTACCGCTGTTCCGTCTGAGTTCCGTTAGTGACTGCCTGCCGTGACTTGAAGTCATGCCTGGCGGGTACCCACACCATGACGCCAACCGCAACACCGCTGTGCCTATCCGAAACATTGGATGAATGAGACCTTTTCTCAGGTCGCCGCCGTACTCCAAAAAATGGTCGACGGGAATAATGTTCGTATTAATCTATTTAGTTGGCTTTAGGTAACATTGACAATACAGCTGGAAATAGTTACAACAGTACAAAATTAACATTACCTAAAATTTCTCAGTGTAACAATAAACTGAGTTATGAACAAGTGAAAGTTCTTAATTTAAATAATTGCACAGTTAACAGCACATTTTCTAATTGGCCTGATTCCATAAGAATATTTCGGCCTTGTCAACTTACAGTTAAAATCTGTAAATCAACTTCTTTTAAATGTTTCGCTATTGGTTCAAATGGCTCTGAGCACAATGGGACTTATCTTCTGAGGTCATCAGTCCCCTAGGACTTAGAACTACTTAAACCTAACTAACCTAAGGACATCACACACATCCATGCCCGAGACATCCATGCCCGTACCGGTCGCGCGGTTCCAGACTGTAGCGCCTAGAACCGCTCGGCCACCCCGGCCGGCTGTTTCGCTATCAAATTGAGTTTATTTGCATCGAATCGGTTGAGTAAGGAGGTTACATTTGGAACCACGATTCACCTCTGAACGAATTCGACGACATTCATCAGCAGCCTGTGTTCGTGTTACTGACAACCCACATTTGGGACGGTGATTCCCTAGTCTGGCTGCCGCTAGTTTCCGACCAATATTGGGGGATACCACTATGTTGTAGGGAGTCCATTACTTGTTCTCGGATAACACGCGCAGACGTGATAGGGATTACTACGTCTTCGGTGCACAATACAGCGATCCGCACTTGCGGTCAGACCTGGTAGACAGCACCTTGACGACGAAGAGTGTGCCTGTTGTCCAGCACGGCCACTGTCAAATGCGAATGCCCCATAAATCTGGCTGTTGCGGGATTCGACCTCATGGCCAAATGGAAACGAGGCACCATTCAAACGCTGTCAGATGTTGGGAACGCCATCGCACATCAGCGCACGGCATCTCAGTGATCGCTCTACATCGGGCACTGTTGACACTCCCTTACATACCCTACCAGGACCGGTATTACATGAAGCACGATGAACAGTAATGCTGTCCCGTGGCCGTTCTATCTAGCAGAAAGAATCGCAACTTTTTTTTTTTTTTTTTTTTTTTTTTGTCAGACAGTGTATTTTCCATTCCGATGAAATGAAAGAAGTATCGGTATAACCTGGAACGTGTAGATCGTAAACTGTCGCCTTTTGAAATTTACTGTCCGAACGCCACGCGGTTAAATGCAGACACTGCGGCGAGAAGCTGTATCAGGTTGCCGGGTGGTGGGGCGTTGCGTGGCCGCGAGGCGTGGGGCGGTAGCTGGTGGGCGGCCGACTGCCCCATTATCCCACGGGGTCGCCAGTTCGTCTCGTGCCATGTGGGCTGCGCCGCGCTGCGCAGGTGCACTCGTTCACGCCACATGCGTGTTATGCGCAGCGGGCGTCCGGCATTCGCCGTCGGCAATCTAGCTGCTATAATCGGTTCATCATCAGAATAAACATGATGCAAACAAACACAAACGCGATGATTCGTCAGAAGCCGTAGTACACATTCACTGGTGGTGTTACACTCGTGGAAATAGGTCCTACTGATGTATTAGATATCTTATTACTAAGTTACGTTAAATGAAACTTCAAGTTATTCAAATGTATTAGCAGCCATCAACGTTTTTCTTAATCACAATGTAACTACGTAGTTTTTATTTCAAAAATCGTATACAGTCACAGCCTCTGTACAGTTGTGCTCTGATTGTCGCCCTGTTAATGCGCAGCATGAAAATGGCTGAGGCTGCTTTCTGTTCCGTAGTGAATTAAACACGCGTCCTCGAGGAACACGGTAAAACGTGCGGAGAAATAGGCCGCTCTTAATGTTTTTCATAAATTTACGTAGATAATCGGCTGTGAAGTTTTCCCAGCGTTGTATATAATGCACTTGATTAGCAAACCCACAACTCCGCAGTATCATTTTTTTTTACTCGTTCAGTTGTATAATTACGAAATGTAATTATTTCAAATTGATCATTGTTTATGAATAATGGTTCAAATGGCTCTGAGCACTATGGGACTTAACTACTGTGGTCATCAGTCCCCTAGAACTTAGAACTGCTTAAACCTAACTAACCTAATGACATTACACACATCCATGCCCGAGGCAGGATTCGAACCTGCGACCGTAGCAGTCGCGCGGTTCCGGACTGCGCGCCTAGAACCGCTAGACCACCGCGGCCCGCTTATGAATAACGCACGTCGTCTTGTTTCTAATTAAATATTGGACGCGAAATTCCTGTCTCCATTTCAAATACAAATTATTAATTATCGATGTTTTATGAAAAGTTAATAAAATTGTTTACATTAAGAAAACGTAACAATAAGGCAAAAATGAAAAACCAAACCCTTTTTATTAGGACTATGCTCATCGTTTTATACCACAGGGATGGATAAGTATCGTAGAAACATGAAAAACAATCGTTTTCACAGCATCGAGCACATCATACAAATGCTGCATTTTTACATTTGCTACTGTACCATTCCAATATGAACCTACAGAACTGATGTGGAGCCAAGCTGCGGGATTTGGCCCGAGAAGTAACAAGTCTGTTAAGCTGCCAGACGTACTAGAACTAACGCAGGCAGCTTTTTCACAGATCACTGCCGAAAGCTGGCGGGATATAGAACGGCTCGTCATAAAAGAAGAAGAGAAAATGCTGCGCGTGATCTGCGTCTGAAACAGCAATTATTCACCATTGTTGTTAGTCACTAATGCGCGTGAAAAAAAAGGGACAAATCAGCGTAATATTAAAATTTGTCTTAGCAAATATTAAAGAAGTTATCTCTTCGGAACCCATCGTAGTGGATGGTGGGAACGCAGCAGCATATGATTAGCATTTATAAATAACATAGCTTCTCGCTGCGAGGACAGATTTATAACTTTTTAAATACACGACAGATTTCGGGACTGCGCTCTGCATCCGCCCCTCCCAAGTTCGTCCAAACCCATTTACGCTCCTTTAATTCTGTAATAACTGAAGCCAGCAATACCATGCACTGTTAAATCTTAAAATATGCATTCATTAATGCACTATCAAATGACTCCACAGTTAAAGAAAAAAATGCACTGTCTGAAGTCAGTCATTTGTTGTGAAGCATCCCATCTTCAGATGCTCTTTATGTACCATATCTAGTCGATGTTGGATGTTATCTTCCGGGATCACAGCTGGCTGTCAGCCGAATGGCAAGTGCGGAGTCCCCATGTCCATAACTGTTATCCACCAGTGAGGTGTCATTTTGTGTGGTGTTGTGGACGTAGGACATGCACACTTGCCATTCGGTTAACAGCCAGCTGTGTTCCGGAAAATAACACATAACACGCATTAGATGTGTACTTAAGATGCATATGAAGATGAGACCAGCAGTCCCGAAATCGATAATGTTATATTAAAGAGTTATTGAACTATCCTTAAGACCAAAGCGAACTTTCTTTACAATTGCAAAAAAATGGTTCAAATGGCTCTGAGCACTATGGGACTTACCTACTGTGGTCATCAGTCCCCTAGAACTTAGAACTACTTAAACCTAACTAACCTAAGGACATCACACACATCCATGCCCGAGGCAGGATTCGAACCAGCGACCGTAGCAGTCGCGCGGTTCCGGATTGCGCGCCTAGAACCGCTAGACCACCGCGGCCGGCTTTACAATTGCAACTGCAATAATTGCTAAACAGTATAATGTTGATGGTCATGTGACTATTTCCGTTTGATGTTGATGACATGCACAGTACACTACGCTCATGCCAATAGAAAGGCTTGATAAGAGCGTATTGGACTGTAACCAGATTAGCTTGTACCAATTTCATTCGCTTATGGTTCAAATGGCTCTGAGCACTATGGGACTTAACATCTATGGTCATCAGTCCCCTAGAACTTAGAACTACTTAAACCTAACTAACCTAAGGACAGCACACAACACCCAGTCATCACGAGGCAGAGAAAATCCCTGACCCCGCCGGGAATCGAACCCGGGAACCCGGGCGCGGGAAGCGAGATCGCTACCGCACGACCACGAGCTGCGGACCTTTCGCTTATGGTGGGTTCTCCCCGAAATGGATATAATTCTGCAGGGTATGGAGATAAGACCTGTGGACACTTCAATAAACTTCTCTTACAAAAAAAGCCTGAATTCTGATCTAAGGAAAGGCTAAAGTAGAGTTGAGTGCAGGAAACGAAAGGAACCACGAAATAAAAATCGGAATTTGTTCTGTGTTTATTGCAAGAAAAGAGAAAAGGCTTTGGCGGTTTGTGACGCACTAAAATGTGCAGATGGATGTATTTTCTAGCTCTAGCTCGAGCTCAGAGCTTTTTCACTTCGTAAGCAAGGAAAGTGAAAAGCCGTCGACTATTTTGCTTTTGAAGAGTACCTCCACCAGTTCTGCAGTAATCGTCGCTTGTTCCAGCCTCTCCCACGCCCCTTACCGTGATTACATTAAGATACAAGGTGTGCTACTGATGGAGAACTACTGCTAACCTACAATTTCACACCGTAGTGAAACATAAAACGGGTTATTTTAAATCTCAGTGTTACAGAGATCCATTCGGATGTTTTGAAACACAGCTCTCTCTTTTTCCCCTCTCTTCACGAAATGATGTAACTGCTTCCTTGTATAGAAAATAAGCTATTAGAATCGCTAGGTATGTGTTTGGAATCGCCAGTTGCAGACTAATTTACTGATTTTTTTTTCTCTGATCAGTCGTTTAAAAGTTTAAATACATCGTCTAAGAACCGGACGCATAAATATTTAATTTTTGTTTGCGCGATCTCTGCTATTTTCGCCCGTCAGGAAGACGAGCAACTTCGTATTCTTTCAAAGAAACACTTGCTGCTGCAGACGAAGTTTCTTTCATTGTGGACGACTGTCAAAAAAACATGTATGTCTTTGTAGGCAAACTTCCTTGTTCTGCACGACAGTTCTGTTTCTCTCCTCTGAACTGAGGAATTGCTTTCTTTGAAGTAAAATACTTTCTTAAATCAGACTTACGTTCATTACTTTTCGTCGCCGATGTTTTCCTTAAATACTAATGTGTGTCCAAAGCTAAGGTTGCAGACTATCTTAAGAACTTCAGTTACGATACAGAAAGGTAGCAGAGACGGAAAAAATTACAAATACGAGCGTTATCATGTAAGAAAATACGAAACTTAAAAATAAAACAGTGGACATACATAAAACTTTTTTCATCATTAGTTAAAAAAAAAAAAAACTTGCTTACTAGCTTTTATTTAGTAAATGGTGTAGGAAGAGTTTACAAAGAAGAGAAATGTTGCTCGCAGTGTACTGGCTATTTCGTGCAAGATGCGAAGTTTTACACAACCAGGGTTGCTGGAGAAACCGGTAGTTCCTAGAAGACTAATATAAGTATCTGATTTCCTCAAAAACCACTTTTGGGAAAATGGCTTTTGATTCCGATTGATAGTACTTTAAGATGTACTTTTTATCCCAGACAAGTGATAGTTAATATCTTTTGCCACCAAATAAGTTAGCAGAAATGAAATGAAAGAAAGATGGGGAACTGGTATAGCGATAAATTAAGGTGCCCTAAATTAAGGTCGTAGCCAGCATTTTGTCGAAGGGGGCGGCGGCGCCGATTTGTAAAGAAAGACCGTAAAAAGACTCACGTTTTTCATTTATTCTTATAATTTTTATAGAGAACGATAAACAGTTCTATTCGACAATGATCTCGAAGTTTCCACCAAGCGGAGATATGATCTCCTTACCTAGGATTGCTATATTTTGGTAAACCACTAAGCAGTCATGCTCCAATCTCCCTTCAGCCTCAAGGTCATTTTGCACCTTTCCTCTTTCAGTTTCGATTTGAGCTGAGGAAGTGACCAGGAACAGACGAGTGCTCAGCTTTTGGACACATGTTATTACCGACAGGGCTTTGGAATAAAAAGATCTCTGTTCGACAGAGAAGCTAGAACAAATTTTGGTGACGAAAATGCAAAGGACCCGGTTTTATTCAACAACATGAACATTGAAATTACAATGAAATGAACGCCCTTAGCTGCTTACAGGCGTTGACATACGTCAACGGGGACAGATGAAAATGTGTGCCCCGACCGGGACTCGAACTCGGGCTCTCCTGCTTACATGGCAGACGCTCTATCCATCTGAGCCACCGAGGACACAGAGGATAGCGCGACTGCAGGGATGTATCTCTGGCACGCCTCCCGCGAAACCCACATTCTCAACGTATTGTCCCGCACTACATTCGTAGTGCTCCCGCCCATTATACTCATTACTCGCGGCGCGTTGCCGATTCCCGTTTCCCGGAAGAGTTCGGGCACTGTTCGTGCATTCGCACAGAAGAAGAAGATGGTCGAGTGGCCGGTGAGCCTGAATTATATACTAAGATGGTATCTGTTCTTTCGGACACAATACGTTGAGAATGCGGGTTTCGCGGGAGGCATGGCAGAGATAAATCCCTGCAGTCGCGCTATCCTCTGTGTCCTCGGTGGCTCAGATGGATAGAGCGTCTGCCATGTAAGCAGGAGATCCCGGGTTCGAGTCCCGGTCGGGGCACACATTTTCATCTGTCCCCGTTAACGTATGCCAACGCCTGTAAGCAGCTAAGGGCGTTCATTTCATTGTAATTTCACTCTAACGAGCTGCATAGTCCGAAAGAACAGATACCATCTTAGTATAAACATGAACATTATTGAGTATGTTTGGGATTCCTTGCAATGTGCTATTCAGAAGTGATCTCCAGCCCCTCGTTGTTGTTGTTATGGTCTTCAGTCCTGAGACTGGTTTGATGCTACTCTATCCTGTACAAGCCTCATCATCTCCCAGTACCTACCGCAACCTACATCCTTCTGAATCTGCTTAGTGTATTCATCTCTTGTTCTCCCTCTACGATTTTTACCCTCCACGCTGCCCTCCAATACAAAATTGGTGATCCCTTGAAGCCTCAGAACATGTCCTACCAACCGATCTCTTCTTCTAGTCAAGTTGTGCCACAAACTTCTCTTCTCCCCAATCCTATTCAACACCTCCTCATTAGTTATGTGATCTACCCATCTAATCTTCAGCATTCTTCTGTAGCACCACATTTCAAAAGCTTCTATTCTCTTCTTGTCCAAACTATTTATTGTCCATGTTTCACTTCCATACATGGCTACACTCCATACAAATACTTTCAGAAATGACTTCCTCACACTTAAATCTATACTACGGAATCCAAACCGATCTTCCCCAAGGTCGGCTTGTACTAGTTTTTCCATTCGTTTGTAAAGAATTCGCGTTAGTATTTTGCAGCTGTGACTTATTAAACTGATAGTTCGGTAATTTTCACATATGTCAACACCTGCTTTCTTTGGGATTGGAATTATTATATTCTTCTTGAAGTCTGAGGGTATTTCGCCTGTTTCATACATCTTGCTCACCTGATGGTAGAGTTTTGTCGGACTGGCTCTCCCAAGGCCGTCAGTAGTTCCAATGGAATGTTGTCTACTCCGGGGGCCTTGTTTGGACTCAGGTCTTTCAGTGCTCTGTCAAACGCTTCACGCAGTATCGTATCTCCCATTTCATCTTCATCTACATCCTCTTTAATTTCCATAATATTGTCCTCAAGTACATCGTCCTTGTATAGACCTTCTATATACTCCTTCCACCTTTCTGCTTTCCCTTCTTTGCTTAGAACTGGGTTTCCATCTGAGCTCTTGATGTTCATGCAAGTGGTTCTCTTACCTCCAAAGGTCCCTTTAATTTTCCTGTAGGCAGTATCTATCTTACCCCTAGTGAGATAAGCCTCTACATCCTTACATTTGTCCTCTATCCATTCCTGCTTAGCCATTTTGCACTTCCTGTCGATCTCATTTTTGAGAAGTTTGTATTCTTTTTTGCCTGCTTCATTTACTGCATTTTTATATTTTCTCCTTTCATCAATTAAATTCAATATTTCTTCTGTTACCCAAGGATTTCTACTAGCCCTCATCTTTTTACCTATTTGATCCTCTGCTGCCTCCACTATTTCATCCCTCAGAGCTATCCATTCTTCTTCTACTGTATTTCTTTCCCCCATTCCTGTCAATTGTTCCCTTATGCTCTCCCAGAAACTCTGTACAACCTCTGGTTTAGTCAGTTTATCCAGGTCCCATCTCCTTAAATTCCCACCTTTTTGCAGTTTCTTCAGTTTTAATCTACAGGTCATAACCAATAGATTGTCGTCAGAGTCCACATCTGCCCCTGGAAATGTCTTACAGTTTAAAACCTGGTTCCTAAATCTCTGTGTCACCATTAGATAATCTATCTGAAACCTGTCAGTATCTCCAGGCTTCTTCCATGTATACAGCCTTCTTTTATGATTCTTGAACCAAGTGTTAGCTATGATTAAGTTATGCTCTGTGCAAATTTCTACCAGGCGGCTTCCTCTTTCATTTCTTAGCCCCAATCCATATTCACCTACTACGTTTCCTTCTCTCCCTTTTCCTACTACCGAATTCCAGTCACCCATGACTATTAAATTTTCGTCACCCTTCACTATCTGAATAATTTCTCTTATTTCATCATACATTTCTTCAATTTATTCGTCATCTGCAGAGGTAGTTGGCATATGAACTTGTACTACTGTATTAGGCATGGGCTTCGTATCTATCTTGGCCACAGTAATGCGTTCACTATGCTGTTTGTAGTAGCTTACCCGCATTCCTATTTTCCTATTCATTATTAAACCTACTCCTGCATTACCCCTATTTGATTTTGTGTTTATAACTCTATAGTCACCTGACCAGAAGTCTTGTTCCTCCTGCCACCGAACTTCACTAATTCCCACTATATCTAACTTTAACCTATCAATTTCCCTTTTTAAATTTTCTAACCTATCTGCCCGATTAAGTGATCTGACATTCCACGCTCCGATCCGTAGAACGCCAGTTTTCTTTCTCCTGATAACGACATCCTCTTGAGTAGTCCCCGCCCGGAGATCCGAATGGGGCACTATTTTACCTCCGGAATATTTTACCCAAGAGGACGCCATCATCATTTAACCATACAGTAAAGCTGCATGCCCTCGGGAAAAATTACGGCCGTAGTTTCCCCTTGCTTTCAGCCGTTCGCAGTACCAGCACAGCAAGGCCGTTTTGGTTATTGTTACAAGGCCAGATCAATCATCGAGACTGTTGCCCCTGCAACTACTGAAAAGGCTGCTGCCCCTCTTCAGGAACCACACGTTTGTCTGGCCTCTCAACAGATTCCCCTCCGTTGTGGTTGCACCTACGGTACGGCTATCTGTATCGCTGAGGCATGCAAGCCTCCCCACCAACGGCAAGGTCGAACCTTACGGATTTACGGACAGCCCACCAGGACTCATGGTGTCAGTTCCCTCCAGCACCACTTCAGACATTAGTCGAGTCCATGCCACGTCGTGTTGCGGCATTTCCGCGGACTCGCGGGGGCCCTACATGATATTGGACATGGGTACCAGTTTCTTTGGCTCTTCAGTGTGTACTGGGAACGCCCAGCTGCAGCTTGTGAAGAGTACCGTATACGATTTCCTAACTGAAGAGTATCAGATTGAAGAGTCTTTCCTCATTTCTTCTGACGCCGTTAGACTGGAGCAGTGCCCAGCAGTCACATTTCATCCGAACAAAATGTGGATGAAGCAGTTGAAATTATAAAGTTGATAGAAAGTAGTCGTTCAACAAACACATGCATGTGTTTCACATAAAAGACAATGTCGGAAACCTATGTACGCACAGCTTCTATCCTGTTTATTTGTAACGCATACAACGCGTTCGAGAAGGCGATGGGTATAGACGATTGGAATTTCGAGGTTGGCTAATTGGAAATCGCCGAGTAATCTCACAAGTACTGTTTAGTGGTGAAGCCACTATCGCACGTGACAGTGTCACTGACACTTGTCCCACATCTGTGGTCGGACAAAAGCTCGTGTGCCTTTGTGGAGGCACAATTTCAAGAACTCTTCCTGTAAATGTGTGGTGTGGTATGATAGCCAGTTGATTGGATTTCTTGTATTATCAGACAAAAATGACTCTGAGCACTATGGGACTTAACATCTGAGGTCATCAGTCCCCTAGACTTAGAACTAGTTGAACCTAACTAACCTAAGGACATCTCACACATCCATGCCCGAGGCATGATTCGAACCTGCGACCGTAGCAGTCGCGCGGTTCCAGTCTGTAGCGCCTAGAACCACCACGGCCGGCTATTATCAGACAGTTGATAGGACTTATTATGTTATTGCATCGTCTTACAAAGCGCCGTTACCTACACTTTTTTGAAAACAGTCTTGGCGACGTTATTGAAAGAGTTCGCTTTTGGCAACAGCAATAAGTATGTTCTTCTAGCATGACGGAGCCTTTCACATTCTAGTTATCAGGTGACATACAATCTAAACGTAGCGTTCCCGGTAAGACGGATAATTAACAAGGTCCTCGGATCTTAACTGCTTTAGATTTTTGCCTGTGTATATAGTTGAAATGCGAAGTTTACAAAGAATAAATAAACACAACAAACGAATTGACTGCGTGGATTATGAATAGTGCTGCAACCAGAAAAGAACTCCAATACGATATCAGAAGAGTTACACGTAGTGTTATGAAAAGAGCTCGAAAATTCATTGACTTCGGAAGTGGAATTTATGAAAATAAACTTTGAACTGATCATTTGCCGTTGCTACCCACCTTTCGTGAATATTCGTTTAGGTAACAGTTTAGCAGCTGTAGCTCTGTAACCTATAAGAACTGGACACATGTAAAATGGTATATTTTATTCGAATTAGTCGATACTGCCACCTCCTGAAATTTTTACCAGTGCTGTTTCTTCTGAATCGTCCTATTTGCACATGGACTACACGTGGTAAGGTTTGTCTAAAGCCCTGTGTGATATCTGTTGAAACGACATGTTAACACTGAGGGGACAATTTGTGACATAAATTAAAGTTCCCCGTTATTGTAACATCCTGTCCCCTTCCATCATCGCTACAAGCCCCTCCCTAACAGGATGTCGGGACATTCTATTTTGGCAGCCGGAAACATTTCCAGCAGCTCTTTTTGTCTGTCCCCCTCCCCAACAGACTACACCAGAAGCAGGGTGAGTTTCCCCTTGTAATCCATTATTTGGCTTCCACTAATGATGAGTCATCCATTAGACCACCAAAGGTGGATGTTTAATCTCGTGTCTACACATTATTAGCACCAACTACGAGACGTGATGTCTACAACCCATGAGCGCGCGTTATCACAGGCGAAACTGCTTTAATTAGTCACGAGTAAAGACGCGATTCTACTAGAGTAGCGAAAAGGGTATAGTCCGGCAATCGGGACAAGGGAAGCGGTGTTCCCCCTCCTGGACTCTACTTTATAGACTTCTTATTCATTATAGATTATCATACATTTCTTGATGCGACGGTCAGTGACTGTATTAGATGATAGATCTATTATGTTAGTGCATAAGTTCGTAGCGTTTTTATTGTGTTTGTTGATATTCCCGTTGCTATGGGCTTGTATATCTATTGTAATTTTGTATTTGTTGTT
Source organism: Schistocerca piceifrons (assembly GCF_021461385.2). Lineage (NCBI taxonomy): Eukaryota > Metazoa > Arthropoda > Insecta > Orthoptera > Acrididae > Schistocerca > Schistocerca piceifrons. The sequence goes on from NC_060141.1 coordinate 544,183,343, forward strand.
CACTGTTGCATTTTGAATTTTCATACTGTCGAGTGGAAATGGTGAGTGGAGCTGTGGGCGTAAGAAAATGGAATCCCAAGAGGAGACATCGGAACATGGCAGATATATTTTTCTGTTTGAGTTCAAAATAGGGGTGACAGTAGCGGAGGCAGCCACAAACATTTACTTCGCAGATGGGGACAGAGCACGGCAAGAAAATGGTTTTCTTATTTTAAGGAGAATCTTTTTGACTTTCGTGAGTTTCAAAGTTCAGGGATACGTTCGGCGTTTGATGAAGATGGTTTAAAAGCATTAATCCATAATGATCCATATCAATGTACTCGAGAACTGGCGAATGTGATAAAACTGCCATCGTTCCATCATCGTACAGCATTTGCATCCAGAGAGGAAGGTTCGAAAATCTATTGTAAGCCAAAATCACAAAAATCTGCGTCTAGTCATATTTGCATCACTGCTTGCTTGTCATCAAGTAGCTCGTGAACGACGACGACCATAACTATCCTGTATCGTTACAGGTGACGAGAAATGGTATCTTTATGCTAACATTGGGAAAAGAAAGGAATGCTTGGCTCCAAAGAAAGAAGCAACTCCCAGTGCAAAGACATGTGCGCACCAGTGGAAGAAAATATTATGCATCTTCTGGAACGGCGATGGTGTGGTGTACTATGAATTGCTCCCCCCCCCCCCCCCCCCCCAAGTGTAACCATCACTGCTGTCATTTATTGTCAACACCTGAGATGTCTTGGAGACGTAGTCCAAGAACAACGACCAGGAAGATGCGTGAAGTGAAGTGATGCTGCTCCACGATACCACCCACCTGCGTTGGGCTAGACTGACAGAAGACATTATACGGGAGTTGGGTTGGGAAATTATTCCACACCGGCCTTATTCACCTGATCGTGCGCCCTGAGATTTTCACCTTTCCCGCTAACAATCAGAAAACCTTCAGGGAACTCCATTCCCAGATGAAAATGCGCTCCGAACATGGGTCGACGAGTTCTTCATCTCAAAACTACGTGATTTTTATAGTCGCGGAATCGATGTTACCCAGCGTTGACAGAATGTTGAAATGGCGAAGGAGAATATTTTATTGGTGACTAAAGTCTTTCTTTCCTGTATTTGTTGTGTTTATTAAACTTATGGAAAAACGCTAGGAATTTATGCGCCAGCCCAATAAAACTACTGAAAGTGGCATGGAATAATGTGGCTTTACCATCCACTGTATAACGTTTCATCGAACACCGGCCTTAATCTGAGAAAAAATGCTTGGGACAATACGTCTACAATACAGATTTCTATGGGCGTGAATTATGGGCTGTGAGAAAACTGGAAAAGAAGACAATCGTACCATTTGGGATACGATTCTTTAGCATGATGTTGAAAATTAAGTGAACTCATAAGAAACGTGGAGGTTCTTCGAAGGATCGGCGAGAAAAGGTACAAACGGAGAACACTGGCAGAAAGTTACATGTGCTAAGATATAGGAAGTAACATCCACGTCACCCGAGTGAGCTACATAGGGTTAAAACTGCAGGGGAACGCAAAGTTTGGTTTAAATCTAACAAATAATTGAGAATGTTCTATAAAAGTGCTGCCCGAGATGAAGAGAGATTGGCGCAGGAGAGGGATTGGTGTCTGGACGCATCAAACCAGTCAATAGGTGCATGGAAGAAAGAAATCAAACTTGTTTCGCTGTTCATTGGAGATTATGCATTTCCTTTGCACTGCGGTGAAGGGCGATGTGAAAATTCACAAAACATTGCCAAAATAGCACCCGTTCATTCTTTCTTCTTCATAGTCTTTATTGAGCTGCAGAAAAGGGCCATTCCAACACGCTGGTGGCTATTCCGAGCACAAAATACAATTGGCTACAATGTACCTGTCTTAACATCCGTCTCCAGTTCCACTAAGAGCGCCCACTCACCCTCTTCCTGCTGCAAGACTTGATCTCAGAAGTGTGGTGGAAGAAGATCCGCGATGGCTTTGAGACGGCATTCAGTTATTTCACTACAGCCACAGATCGATTGCAGCGGACATTGAACAACATGATCATGCTATATCGTGTGTATGTTCATCTGTACTTTATCTGTGGACACAAATGCATCAGTCATTAAGAGAAAGTATAACTATTTTGCTCTTGGAGAGGAAAGAAAACTGAAATTTAAGTTCTTCGTCTCAACTTCACAAATTGAGACACTTTGTAATCGTATGTTGTGCTGTGCAGCGCAAGCGCCAAAGAAACTGGTGTAGGCATGTCTATTCAAATACAGAGATACGTAAACAGGTAGAATACGGCGCTGCGGTCGACAACGCCTATATAAGGCAACAAGTGTCTGTTATCAAGATTTAAGTGAATTTGAACGTGGTGTTATAGTCGGCGCACGAGCGATGAGAGACACCATCTCTGAGGTTGCGATGAAGTGGGGATTTTCCCGTACGGCCATTTCACGAGTGTACCGTGAATATCAGGAATTCGGTAAAACATCAAATATCGGACATCGCTGTGGCCGGAAAAAGATCCTGCAAAAACGGGTCCGCAGCTCGTGGTCGTGCGGTAGCGTTCTCGCTTCCCACGCCCGGGTTCCTGGGTTCGATTCCCGGCAGGGTCAGGGATTTTCCCTGCCTCGTGGTGACTGGGTGTTGTGTGATCTCCTTAGGTTAGTTAGGTTTAAGTAGTTCTCAGTTCTAGGGGACTGATGACCATAGATGTTTAGTCCCATAGTGCTCAGAGCCATTTGAGCCATTTGCAAAAACGGGACCAACGACAACTGAAGAGACTCGTTCAAAGTGACGGAAGTGCAACTCCTTCCCCAGATTTCTGCAGATTTCAATGCCGAGCATCAACAAGTGTCAGCGTGCAAACCATTCAACGAAACATAATCGATATGGGCTTTCGGAACCGAAGGCCCACTCGTGTACCTTTGATGACTGCACAACACAAAGCTGTACGTATCACCTGGGCCCGTCAACACCGACATTGGACTGTTGATGACTGGAAACATGTTGCCTGGTCGGACGAGTCTCGCTTCAAATTGTATCGAGCGGATGGAGACAATCTCGTGAATCCATGGACCCTGCATGTCAGCAGGGAACTGTACAAGCTGGTCGAGAGCGTATGAAGTTGGAGTGATATAGGACCCCTGATACGTCTAGATACGACTCTGACAGGTGACACGTACGTAAGCATCTTGTCTGTTCACCTGCATCCATTCATGCTCATTGTGTATTTCTACAGTCTGTGGCAATTCCAACAGGACAATGCGGCACCCCACACGTCGAGAATAGCTACAGAGCGGCTCCAGGAACACTCTTCTGAATTTAAACACTTCCACTGGCCACCAAACATTATTGAGCATATTTGGGATGCCTTGCAACGTGCTGTTCAGAAGAGATCTTTGTCCCTCGTACTCTTACGGATTTATGGACAGCGCTGCAGGATTTAGTGTCAGTTCCCTCCAGCACTACTTCAGACATTAGTAAAAGTCCATGGCACGTCGTGTTGCGGAACTGCTGCGTGCTCGCAGGGACCCTATATTAGATAGGTGTACCAGTTTCTTTGGCTCTTCAGTGTAGAATTGCGTATTCACCAGTGTAGTGGGCGTGGCTGCACAGTAATGAGCCACTGGGAAGACAAAAGACCGTCTTGGTTTGATCTTATACTGCTAAATTGGTTGCACCGGTCAATTCGAGTCTTATATTTTCCATGTTCATGGTTCAACTGGTTCAGATGGCTCTGAGCACTATGAGACTCAACATCTTAGGTCATAAGTCCCCTAGAACTTAGAACTACTTAATCCTAACTAACCTAAGGACATCACACACACCCATGCCCGAGGCAGGATTCGAACCTGCGACCGTAGCAGTCCCGCGGTTCCGGACTGCAGCGCCAGAACCGCTAGACCACCGCGGCCGGCCACGTTCATCTTGTTGAATGCTGGTCCAGGTTGTACTTTAGACCAGCAACCTAAAAAATGTAGCTTTCAGAAACATGCTTCATTAAGCTTCAGCAGTGCCAGTCAAATTTAAGAAATAATGCAATAAATCCATTAACGTGATCAGATGTGAAATTATGGAAGTAAACAGTGCCGTAGAAGGCATCAGATTCGAATAAGCGTTTTCTAAAACATAGCTTATTCTCCACTTAAGGGCTATTAATCAGTGACATTTGCGCCACTTGTTTTTGTTAAGTTATACTTTGCTTATACTAATGCATTTCGTGCACATCTAATGTATCAAATCTGCAAAAATGTGTTAAAACTATCAGTCATTCGGTATGCACAACCAGAAGAATTACACTGAAATTTTAAGTGTAGTTGAACCGTATTGTCTTAAAATGATGCAGTATTGTAATTATAAGTATTGTTATCGTCAACGAACAACATGCTGTTAGTTAATCACTATCACGAATCATTTCAATGTTTGTCACTTCGTTGTATAACTTCTGTCTTAGTAGTGATGCTGAGTATAAAACCCATAGTACAGTGTAGTACCAGTACTGCGTGAGGTAGGGGAACCTTGTTTCACTCACAACCACACCCCAAAAATTTGGATTTTACTTGACAGCCATAATACCGTGACAGAGTGCTAGCAGCAGGTCCGTTGTTTGAGGAGAGTGAAGAGTGGATATTTCTCTCATTACAACATGCATTAGATGCTTAAAAATCACCCGAGAAGAGCTAATAAAGAGGTGTGAGTGCGTGGGTAGCAGGGCGTCGCACTGCGACACGCTGCTGCCGACTGGCTACCTGCTCCCGCCACGTTCCCCAGGTCTCTGTGTATTGACGTCTGCCGTAGCGTTGCCTCCCGAGCTAGAGTGTTGAGTGAATAGCGCAGGGCACTAAAGCTGCTTTGATGTTAGGCGGCGTCTATTCGGAAAAGCACAGTTCTTGGAGACGAGAAGCTTTCAGAGAAGGTAAAGTGGTTATGGTCTGCAGGACCAACAGCTCAGTGAACGGCGGAGTAACCTGTGTTTGTTTGTGATTGGTAATAGTTCGTCTTGTATTTCCGATGAGAATAAAGGAAGAGTTAGGAAGTCCAGGTACACGTTAACAAGATTGTACAACCAAATAGAGAAAAAAAATTATTCTAGTCAGGCAAAGGGAGAATCTGTCTAGGGAGGTGAAAATGACAAAATTTCAGACACTTGATGGTCTCATACAGTACATGATTTTCAGAATGAGATTTTCACTTTGCAGCGGAGTGTTCGCTGGTATGAAACTTCCTGGCTGATTAAAACTGTGTGCGGGACCGAGACTCGAACTCGGGACCTTTGCCTTTCGCGGGCAAGTGGTCTACCATCTGAGCCACCAAGCACGACTCTCAATCTGCCCTCTACTGGCGGAATTGAAGCTGTGAGGACGGGTCGAGAGTCGGGTTTGGCTAGCTCAGTTGGTAGAGCACTTGCCCGCGAAAGGCAAAGGTCCCGAGTTCGAGTCTCGGTCCGGCACACAATTTTAATCTGCCAGGAAGTTTCAGATATGATTTTTTGTGTATAGAATCAAGCGGCGAGTGAAACTTTGTACCAAGGCCGCGAATCGAACTCGGGTCTCCTGCTTACTAGCCATACACATAAGCCACCTTGGCACAGCGTTTCACACAATTGCACATATTACCCTGGCACGCCTCCCTCCTCGATCCCAGTTCTCCCTGCCGTTGAAGTCTACTTGAAATTCACCCTTACACACGAATAGAATTGCCGAGGATCTCCATGTTCTGCAATAGCATCTCAGCACCGAACGTAAATGGTCTCATAGAGATATTAATTTAAGTATATGTTTACCTTGAACCGCTCGGCCGTGGTGGCTTAGTGGATAACGCACCTGCCTAGTAAGTAGGAGACCCGGGTTCGATTCCCGGCGTTGGTACAATTTTTCAGTGTATATACATAAACCAGTACAATGGAAACTTGGCCTGGGAGACATTATTAGAAAAATTTTGACTCGGTTTCAACGAAATCTTCATTAATACCCGTAGAAAAATAAGATAATGATTCAGTTTATACGAATATACTGAAAAGTACATGTACAGGGGTTGGACGAAACTATGAATACATCGCAAGAAATGTGTATTTGAAAATAAATGCAGAAACTAGCCAAGCCTGCATGTTGCGCTGTTTTATTTGATCACGAGTGATACCTGTGCAGTTTAATCAGTACGTGCAGGTGTCAGTAGAGGTCAGAACAGTGTTCTGTGCAGTTGTGAGTGTAGTACGTCAGAGCTAAGTGTATTCGAACGTGAGCAAATTGTTGTGCTCGTATTGTGGGTGTTTCCGTGACCAAGGCAGCCGAAGGGTTTGGTTTTTAAAGATGCGCCGTATCAAAGATTTATACTGCACGTAGGGAAATCGAAAAAAAAAAACGCCCGCTAAGTCAGAACGCGGACGAAAATGTGTATTCAGTGATCGTGACAGACGGTCATTGAAAAGGATTGTGGCGAAAAGTAAGAGGGCGATAGCTACAAAAGTCACTGCAGAACTGAATGTCACACTTGCGAACCTTGTCAGCATCAAAACAATACGAAGGCAGCTCTACAGCCGCACCGTCTCAGGCGCCGCCGGCCGTGGTGGCCGAGCGGTTCTAGGCGCTTCAGTCGGGAACCGCGAGACTGCTACACTCGCAGGTTCGAATCCTGCCTCGGGCATGGATATGTGTGATGTCCTTAGGTTAGTTCGGTTTAAGTAGTTCTAAGTCTAGGGGACTGATGATCTCAGATGTTAAGTCCCATAGTGCTCAGAGCCATTTTCTCAGGCGCCTTGTCACGGTCCGTGCGGCTGCCCCCGTCGTAGGTTAGAGTCTTCCCTCGGGCATGGGTGTGTGTGTTGTCCTTAGCGTTAAAGTTACATTAAGTTGTGTGTAGGCTTAGGGACCGATGACCTCACCAGTTTGGTCCCGTAAGACCTTCCCAGAAATGTCAATTTCAATTTGCAGCTCTACAAGCATGGAAATGCAGCGTGAGCTGGAAATCCGAAACCAGTGATGTAAATGCCTGCAACAGGAAAACATGGTGCCGATGCCACAAGATGTGGAGTACGGAGCACTGTAAACGAGTAATTTGGTCGGATGACTCTCGTTTCACACTGTTCCCAACTTCTATCATAGTTCACGTCTCAAAAGTGAAAAAGGACGAGGGTTGCCGGAAGAATTTGCGTAAAGAGTTATTAATTTTGGAAACAAAATTACGTTTTGCGTTGTACTTTGCATCTTTCGTTATTTTCATTTTCTGTGTTAATTACATGCACTGTGTTTCCACGTCTTTTTGTATTTCAGTAGTATAGGTTAATTGCCCACTTTAGTAACTGTAATAAAAGTCTTATTAAGACCAGACGCGTTTCGCTTTAAATTAAAGCGTCGTCACTGGTGAGGTTCGTTTGTTGTTCATTGCAGTCCTCTTCAAATTCGCTCGCGCGCGCTTGTGTGTGTGTGTGTGTGTGTGTGCGTGCGTCCAAATACACGTGCAAATACACACCCCACACACGTGGAAGACGAAGGAGAATGCAGTGAACAACAAACGAACCTGACCACTGACAATGCTTTAATTTAAAGCGAAACGCATCTGGTCTTAATAAGACTTTTATTACAGTTATTAAAGAGGGCAATCAACCTATACAACCGTGCGACTACGGGGAAAGGCGTAAAACACAAAGAAGAAACATGTATTTTTGTATTTCACTCTAGCGTGCTTTCACAAGATTTTACACAAAACGCAGATCTGAGAAGCTCATCGAGAGATGCTACTGTTATTGTTGCCGTTCACCTGTTCAGCGTTTAGTTCGTTTGCGGCGAGACGCTAAAGCAAAGACATTTCACGAAAAATTCAAAACCAGTGCCACACTGCGCAGCGGTGAACAGGTGAATAGCGACAATAACACAGCGTCTCTCCACAAGTATGGCGACATAAGTCTTTATTTCAAATCCCATTTTTGTGTAAAAATCGTGTGAAAACACGCGAGCGTAAAATATATAAAGATGTGGGAACAGTGTATGTAGTTATGGCAGAAAAAACACACGCCAAAGATGGTCAACAGAACGGGAAACTAAGTACACAAGATACAAAAGTCGTACTCTCGAAAACGTTTTTCAAAATTAAGAACTCTCTAAGGAAATTCTACAGACTACTTTGGAGATGAGATGCTGTCAAATTGCTACACCAAGAATAAATGCAGATGATAAAAGCGGGTATTCATTGGACAAATATATTATACTAGAACTGACATGTGATTACATTTTCACGCAGTTTGGGTGCATAAATCCTGAGAAATCAGTACTCAGAACAACCACCTCTGGCCGTAATAACGGCCTTGATACACCTGGGCATTGAGTCAAACAGAGCTTGGATGTCGTGTACCGGTACAGCTGCCCATGCAGCTTCAACACAATACCACAGTTCATCAAGAGTAGTGACTGGCGTATTGTGACAAGCCAGTTGCTCGGCCACCATTGACCAGATGTTTTGAATTGGTGAGAGGCCTGGAGAATGTGCTGGCCAGGGCATCATTTTCTGTATCCAGAAAGGCCCGTACAGGACCTGCAACATGCGGTCGTGCATTATCCTGCGGAAATATAGGGTTCTGCTGAAATGTAGGGTTTCGCAGGGATCGAATGAAGGGTAGAGTCACGGGTCGTAACACATCTGAAATGTAACGTCCACTATTGAAAGTGCCGTCAATGCGAACAAGAGGTGACCGAGACGTGTAACCAATGGCACCTGATACCATCACGCCGGGTGATACGCCAGTATGGCGATGACGAATACACGCTTCCAATGTGCGCTCACCGCGTTGTCGCCAAACACGGATGCGACCATCATGATGCTGTAAACAGAACCTGGATTCATCCGAAAAAATGACGTTTTTCCATTCGTGCACTCAGGTTCGTCGTAGGTTACACCATCGCAGGCGCTCCTGTCTGTGATGCAGCGTCAAGGGCAGCCATGGATCTCTGAGCTGCTGCAAACGTCGTCGAACCGTTCGTGCAGATGGTTGCTGTCTTGCAAACCCCCTCATCTGTTGACTCAGGGATCGAGACGTGGCTGCACGATCCGTTACAGCCATGCGGATAAGATGCCTGTCATCTCGACTGCTAGTGATACGAGGCCTTTGGGATCCAGCACGGCGTTCCGTATTACGCTCCTGAACCCACCGATTCCATATTCTGCTAACAGTCATTGGATCTCGACCAACGGGAGCAGCAATGTCGCGATACGATAAACCGCAATTGCGGCAGGCTACAATCCGACGTTTATCAAAGTCGGAAACGTGATGTTACGCATTTCTCCTCCTTACACGAGGCATCACAACGATGTTTCACCAGGCAACGCCGGTCACCTTCTGTTTGTGTACGAGAAATAGGTTGGAAACTTTCCTCATGTCAGCACGTTGTAGGTGTCGCCACCGGCGCCAACCTTGTGTGAATGCTCTGAAAAGATAATCATTTGCATATCACAGCATCTTCTTCATGTCGGTTAAATTTCGCGTCTGTAGCACGTAATCTTCGTGGTGTAGCAATTTTAATGGGCAGTAGTGTAACCTCAACTTCAGGCGAACATTCGAGACAAAAAATAAAAAAATGCGCGTGTTATAGTTGTTACGCCTAAAAGAGAAACACAGCCATGAACATTGTATAATATTTTCAAATAAATAAATCGAGACGCGTACACGATGACGAATGGTGTTGAAACGTGTTTGGGCGAATAGTAAAAGAATTGCGTTGTGTTTCGCAGAAGGCGGAGTTTTATAAAGTCAGACGTTAGAACGTAGTTTGCGGACGGAGTGAGTTGAGCGCCCGTTCCCTTGTTCGGCGCGCTCGTGAAGCTGTTGCCGCCAGGTGTTGGATTGCGGGCGCGCGCGCCCCGTCGTCCTGCCATTGGACCTTTCTCGCGCTCTTGTTCGTCACGCACGCTGCCCTTGCATCACGCGACACACGCCCAGCCTGCGCGCTGTGTGTACGCCGCACCCCGAGGTGCTGCGCTGAGAGGTCGCAGCGGGCGCTGCTGTGTGACGCTGGCGCTCTCTGCCCTATAGCTCTGTGAAGCTCCGCAGATGCAACCACTCAGATGATTGCTGGCGTACTTCGCTTAAAGCAGCGGCAGAGTGGAGGCAACTGTGGAACAACGAGATCTCAGCCCGCTGCTGCTGTTTTGTTGCAGTGTGCAGACGTTTGTGTAAAGTGCTGCGAAGCAGAGCCTGCCAACAATTCGTAGCTTCCCTTCACAGAGCACTGCCAAATAATTTATACAGTCATACTGTGTGACGTACGCACGTGCACGTGCCCACGCACTTGGTTCCAAAGCCGTAATAACATGCCGAAACTGTGAAGACATGGGTTAAGGCAAGGAAAAAGAAGAAGCGGAGAAGCGATGAGAGAACCTACCGATATTCTCCGTCTCGGTAGCTGGTCGTTCAGTGCGGCGGATTGCTAAGCGAAGGGGCCTAGGTTGAGTTCCCGGCCGGGTTGGAGATTTTCTGCGCTGTGGGACCTCCACTATTGAGTTGGCTGAGTGGTATTAATGCAGTGCTGCAATCTTCTTATCATGGATTGAGTGGTATTCCTTATCACTTCGGCACTTACCGAAGCACATGCTCTGACAATTCTCTCTCGTATATCGTGCAAATAGTAAATATTCGCCGAATACGGCATATCCGTCTAACGTGCCATTGACATGTAAACACCATTCGACGGTTTCGCAATACATCACTAATAGGAATGGTAAGACTAGTATCGTCGAATCAAGCGAATGTGAATGATGTATTCCTTCGAAGACCAAGTCGATATGCTTCTCGTTTACGGAGAATGCCAACGAAATTCAGTGAGAGCTAGAGACTTATACGCTGAAAGATATCCTCAACGTACTCAATCTACACGTCGTACATGTAAATATGTACAGGATAAATTGAGCACTGGATCTTTAACGCATCGGAAGCACATCCGGCAAAGGAAAGTTACTAACGATGAAACGGAAATTGGTACTCTTTCCAATGAGGTTCGAGATCCTTTTGTTAGTTCGCGTCAAATCGCAAGGGAATCTGGCATGTGCCAGAGTAGTGTTGCTCGTGTTCTGCATCTCCATAAGTATCATCCTTACCATATCAGTCTCCACCAAGAATTAACTGGTACGCATTGTATGGGTCGTATTGAATTCTGTTGATGGGCTCAATTTCAGATTCAGAGGGCTGAGACATTTCTTAATTTGATTTTATTTACTGACGAGGCTACACTCACGAACCATGGAAATGTTAATTTGCATAACATGCATTACTGGGCAACTGAAAATCCATGTTGGCTGCGGCAAGTTTCACACCAAAGAACGTGTTCGGTGAACGTATGGTGTGGGATTATGGAGGACGGAATTATAGGCCCCTATTTCATCACAGGAAATCTTAATGGTAGGAAGTACACCACATTTCTGCAAGGAACATTAGCTCTGTTATTGGAAGAAATACTTTTAGGAAAAAGGAACAGAATGTGGTATCAACACAGTGGGTGTCTTGCACATTTTACATTTTTCGCTGATAGCTAGAAATGAGTTGCAGAGACAATTCCCAAATCGTTGGATTGCACGCGGAGAAGATGTGTCGTGGCCGGCTAGTTCGCCAGACTTGACGCCTCCGGATTTTTTTCTTGTGGCGATTCGTGTAAAGCGTTGTTTATAAAGACGTTCCAACTACACCTGAAGATACGCGACAGAGAATTGTCAGAGCGTGTGCTTCGATAAGTGCCGATGTGATAAGTAATACCACTCAATCGATGACAAGAAGATTGAAGCACTGCATTGAAACCAATGGTCATCACTTCGAACACCTTCTGTAAATGGACGTTCGTGCCACCTTCGTGACCTTCAAAAAGACCTTACTGTTACACGTAATTGGATTCGTCTCGACAGCCGCTACAAGAAAATAAGTACCAAACTACAGCATCCCGTTTAAAAAAAATAAAGTTGACCTTCATATCTCTCTAAAGCGACCCCACCCAGCAACAAAAAAACAATGTCATATTATGGTTCGCCTTGTCCCATGCAACGTTTGTCCCACAAACTTTTCAGCCCCTATCATACTTTAGGAGTTATTCTAGGTGGCAATAGTTAGTGACTCACACTGTATATCAATATTTTTTGAAAAAAAAAATACGTATATTATCAAGATCTCTATTCAGTATATGGCATAAATTTCAACTTGATATGTCTACCCATTCACATGAAAGGAGATTCAACAGACGGACACAGACTGATAGTCGGATAGGTACTGTGACAAAAAATATTTTTTTCGTGTGATGTAATTACAAATTAATGATTTTCGGCCTTTTTTCTTTACTTCTATTGTGAAACCTAGTCTACGTCAACGGGAAATACCCTATAGCTTTTGATGAATGGGTCTGCGCGAATCAAAATATATGACAGATGTGGCCACATTTTTTGATTGCAGTGAGGTAGAAGCTTAAATCTCTTAGACCGCCAAGGGACCGTAGATCTTAATGTGTCACGTAAATTTCAGTGTGACATGTCTACCCTTTCCCGGAAAAGGAGTCTGTTATGTTGGTTAGAGAGAGAGAGACAGAGAGAGAGAGAGAGAGAGAGAGACAGACAACAATGTAATCTTGAAAAGATTCCGTTTTTATCGACGGAGGCACAGAACACTGGAAATGAGCGAGACTCGATCTAGCAGTCCGTCGATTATGGAACTTGAACGCTAATCACGGGACCGCCGCCATCTCGTGCTCAGAGTCGCAAAGCACCAGTATATATTTGACACGTAAAACTCCTCTTGCGTTTTTTCGGCATTTTCTAAGTAGGCCTTACTACTTGGACATTATATTGACCGTACGCACTACTAAAAGTGCATAAAGTTTGAGGAAAATCCGTGATCCGAACACGGTGGCGTCCTCTTGTGAGAATGCTGTGGCTTAATGCAGAACCAGGTCGGCGTACCACGGCGCTGAGATGAGCGTTAATGAGGAAGTCCTGCGGTGGACTGATAACTCTCATGTCGAGGGTCGCTTATGCGCAGTGTGACTGCCTAGCAAGAGCGTCCTGGCAAAAGCTTCAAGGTGACCAACTCACGAGACTGGTTGCGCATTTGCACTACGTCCACTGTGTCTTTACGAGCACAGGCGGGGTCACCTTTGTTGAGTGGATGTGTCTTCTAGTTAACGGGGAGAATCTCCAACAGTGACAGCAAATGATGTCGGCTCGCAATTAGTATATGTAACTGCAGGAATTGTGGTCGGTGTTAGAGAAGATTGCTAGAGAGCTCATGTAAAGTAGAAAAAGAAGCGTGATCGGCTCTCCTGGTCATAATATGATATTTCTGGCTTCGGAGCCATAAGATTCCTTGATAAGATCAAATCCAGAGTTTGGCTAAGATTACAGCAAATGAGACATGACGTAAGAGATGAAGAGATGGGGCGAGAGGAAGACTACAGTTGGTACCGTGAGTACCAATTCCATGAGAAATTACGGCAGTTTAGGAGGAGGACAATCTGATTGGCTGCCGACACAGGCGTCAGCGTGCCAAATTTGTTATTCATTCATTAATACCCGATGAAGGATAATTCTGACTTTACTATCTACACTCTCCATAGCAAGCGTTAATGTACTTATTTCAGATCTCAGTTTTATAACAATTTTCATTAGCTGTAGAATAACGGCATTCAGACGAAGCACTCCGTGCATCTTGGATGCCGCCAAAAGTGCTCTCTGGGGCGTCTGGAGAGGGGAGAAATAACTCTGTGAACATATTTTGTACAAGACTAGATGTAATAGTATTGTAGCTGATTGTAATACGAAGGGTGAAACGTGTGACTTCTTGATTGAACATGTGCAAAACGTTTTGCTAGCAGTTTACAGTGTTACCTACTTCTTATGTTGCAAATAAAATAGGAAAGCTATATGCATCCATAAATTGGAACTTCTCAGACCATTCAGTAGAATCCCAGAGCCATAGCCACCTCACCAGCTAGTGTACAGTCTCGTTCCACCAACAACGAACTCGCGAAAATGAACTCTTACATCTGGGCTAGGACAACATTATATACATATTAAATTCTTGGTAACAGGAGGAGGGTAGGCGAAGGAAGAATTAGTATGAGGACCGACTTGATTTGGAAACAGGCTATATTATCGTCGTATTCAATACTTTAGTTCAGTGAACAATTGACTTCCCCTTCATGCGTCCCCATTTTTCCCTTCGTACTGCCGTAATGAACACTAGTCGTCAAAAATCATGGAAAGGCTTGACCCATTGCCCTGTATATCTCCCTGACCGTTGTGGCTAGGAGCGGCGTATGGCGTGAGTGTAGTGGCTATATCAGCACAGCCTATTAAGGTGGGGCTTCAGAATTGCATATTGCGGAAAATATATCCGTACTATTTCCGGCAACATTGCGGTCACACCAATCGCCCACATGTACAACAACATCACCGGCGACTATGTTCGGCAGTGTATGCAGCAATACATTACTGGGCTGTAAGTTCGTACAAGGAGCGACAATATTGCCAGAAAATTGAACGAAATTGAGCTAATGCAAGTGAAGGTGACTGCTGCTTTTAAATCACGCAAAGAATCAAGTTAGAGAGAAAATGAGAAATCAGACTTCGAGTATTTCGCACAAACAGTTTCTCCGAGAATTGCTAAAAGCGATGTGGAGAAGAGTGTACACCACTTACAGCTACATTGGCGATCACCCCTCGATTTTTAGATACAGGTGATTCGTATATAAGTTTATTATACCACTTTTAATTTCCGTATTGATTACAGAAGTATTATGTGCTTTGGTAGCAGGGCTGAAAGATTTCATTAAATGAAGTTTGAAATAAGAGTACAATTTTTATTTTATTTTTGTTCACACACACACACACACACACACACACACACACACACACACACACACAAACACAAACACAAACTAATGTTTACACTTTAGTTCCTGCTTAATGTAGGCGTTGAGAACGTATGAAACTCATGGAATCAAATGCAAACCATGTGGATGAAGAACCACACTGACGCATCTACTCTTGATATGACCTCCTTTGCCTCCTTTGTCAGTTTCTAAGACTTTGTGCTTTTCTGCATGCTTCATCAAGCGTGATTCTGAGCATCTCTTTTTTTTTTTTTTTCAGATTGCGATCCATGCATACTTCACTGTAAACGTCCCATAGCTCTGGTCGTAGGTGAATCACATTTATAAAATATATAGTTTGCTTGTTGTCCACTTGTCGCGCTGTAAACAACAAACTCACGACAACAAACAACTGCAAAACATTTGGTTATATCTACGCTAGCAAATTTTCGAACAAAAGCAAACCGATATTGTTTTCGTTTGGATACGGGACTGCAGCGCTGTTGGTGAGAGAAGTAGGAAACCAAGGTAGGAGCTAGAGGGAAGCATTTACAGACAAGGACAGAGAGAGGTAATGCCCTCCAGTACGAAATATTCTCCACACTTGGTGGACAAGAGCGGCAACCCTTCAGCAATACGTCGGCAATTAACTGCAACAGCCTGCAACATCACCAATGTTACTCAACCACACCGAAAAATTGCCATCTACTGCAGCAGCTTTGCGCGCAGGTGTTGCCGTAAACTATGGCCCATCTAAAAGTACCTTTACAGACAGCTATGTTCTGAACATGTTATCACGTCGCGAAATAACCGACCTCAAACGTGGGATGGTAATCGTTGCTAGACGGATGCGGTGCAGCATATCGGAGAGTAGACAAGAATTCGTTTGTCTGAGGCCAACAGAATCTAGGGTGGACCTTAAGTAACGCAGGGAGAATGTTTCCAAAAGCGTAAGCCACCACTCAAGACCACGGGGGGGGGGGGGGGGGGGGTGTCAAGAAGCCGTTTCTACCAGAACTCTACAGACACACGTACCGCATACATTTAAGCAACGGAGAGCTACTCGCTATTGACAGCGTATCCACGTCCTTCCAATGAGTTTGGGACACTGAATCTTTTGTTGTTGTTCATGATGATGATGATGATGATTCGCTAAAGTTCTCACGTATAGAGAAGGGTGATGTCGCTAAATGTCTGCGAAGTTTCGACAAAGCAACTAATGATATGCACGCGACCATATTAACTGTTACTGCAATACGTGTTATAGAAGGCCTCTCCAGCTGTCCACATTATCTCCTGGAAAATTACGACTACACAGGTACTTCATTTCTTGTCACTAATGTTGGACATCAGCTGCTTAGTATTTGTTATATCGGTAGAGAAGTGACAAAGAAATAGAAACATCATCAAAAAAACTAGAACAGAAATAGTTTTGTTTCCACTACGTACACGTAATAACTGAGTTGTACATAACTTTGAATGCTGTAGTTCCTTGTATAGTGCCAAGATATATACAGTTAATGTTCCTGATAACAACAAAATAAGCTGGAATGCTGATTCACATATGTAAGTCTGAATATTAAAAATGGTTGACAGCATCGTGGTACGTCGGTGTAACATTCCTTACTGCAGTCTTCCAGATAAATGTTTGTTTACTCTGTCTGGGGCTGGGGGCTGAACGGCAACACATGTACTGCAAAGATCGATAGGTACATACATGGTAGTACATGCCTCTTGGCCGTCAAAAATGAAGATTTCGAGTTTGGTGTAACACACACACAACCACTACCTAAGAGTGTTTAAAAAATGCACAAATTTCTTCATGGCTACTTTGCAGATGACATGCTGTGAAAACGACAAGTGAGGGCACAAAAAAGCCGACTTGTCATAATGCCTTTTCACTAGCAATGCAATTTGAGGTGCGCGCTCGAAACAACCAAACAAATTGCACGTGTTAAAATTTTTAGGTGTAAAATGGATAAACGACCAGAAGCTTCACGTGTATTATGTTTTACGGAAATGCATTTGGTCCACAGAAGATGAGACATAGGTGTCGAAATATGTCTGGGTGAATGAATAGAAATATATTGTTTTCAATAAGACAGAGTTTAAAAAGCCACGATACGGAGCAGTGTGTGTGTGTGTGTGTATGTATGTATAAAAAGCTCCGTCGTCGGAATATCCCAGAGTTCTAAGCATGCTGTTTGATGTAGCGTCAGAGATTATTCCTGAAAGAGTAAAATGGTGTAAAACATTCCATGGTCAAACCTGATCCGCGTGGACAAGTTAAACATAGAGCAGACATACTGTATGTGAGATTTAAATGCGAACAGAGAGCGGAGCTCCCGTAGGTGCTTGAGATCAGGCTTTAAAAACAAAGAACCATGAGAAAGAAATTATTAAAATAACTCAGAATAATGACAAACGCACAATTTTTTCAGTCTTGGCACGCTTTAGTATTTCTTATTTTGACAAAGCGTTTCGGCTAATTGCCATCATCCTATCAAATACTGCCATCATGAATTTCATCGAATGATGGCAGTTAGCAGAAACACGTTACCAAAAGAAGAAGTAATGAAGTGTGGCAAAGACTGAAAAAAATTGTGTGTTTGTGGATCATTATGACCGCTGACCTATTTAACGACGTTCTGTCTGCTGTTCTTAATGATTTGTGTGATTCACTCAGAAACCATTCTCAGCATTATATATGACTGCCTAGTCTAGGTGAAGAATATCCGGAAAAGATTAATAAAGTGTCTCCGCACTTTCAGTTGGCAAATATGCAGGTCCTTAAAGTTCTATATCTATCCAACAAATGGCACGACTGCATAGGGCATACCTGATGCCGTAAAAGCAGTTGTGAACGTAGCAGTGCTGTGTACGACCAACAGATGCATACTGATCGAACTGTTGGAACTAACAAGATTACTATTCTGACGAGGGACCGAGTAAGATGGCGTATTGGCTAACACATTGGATCAGCATTCAGGACAAGCGGATTTCAAACTCTCGTCCGGCCAGCCAGATGTATGTCCTCCACTGAATCCCTAAATGGATTTACGTGACGCCATTACTGTTTCCTTCCACATTCGCGTCCAAACTCCTCTTGTGAGACACCTGTAGTGACCCTTGTTACATATTCCATCCATCTTTCCTGTTAAACGGAAGGCAGAAAAGCGTCGTTTCTTCGTGGTGGAGGATACCTTGTACTGTTACTAAAAATGGCTCTAAGCGCTATGGAACTTAACATCTGAGGTCATCAGTCCCCTAGAACTTAGAACTGCTTAAATCTAACTAACTTAAGGACATCACACACATCCATGCCCGAGGCAGGATTCGAACCTGCGACCGTAGCGGTCGCGCGGGTCCGGTCTGAAGCGTCTAGAACCGCTCGGCCACAACGGCCGGCTACTGTTACTAGTCATTTCCTTTCCTGTTCCACTCGCAGATATCTGTCTGTATCCCATTGTAGGAGCCCTAATTTCTGTTATCTTCCAATTAGTCAGTCTCAAAGTGTGCAGACATGAATGATGAAGCAGCTCAGTAGAAACGGAAGCACAGGGATATGAGCGTAGAGATGAGCCGCGTAAGGCAGGTAAAATCATAGTTTATTCCTTTCATAGTTCATGCCCCGAGGTAAATAACCCACTAACTCAGGCGAGTTGTGTCTCAGGTTTCATAAGGCTCTAAAAAGTGTGACTTACAGACGTAGCGTTGTTGAAACGTCGCACATCCTGCGAAGCCAATGGAAACAGAGCAGGATGAAGTGAACTTCAAATTCAACAAATCAAATTATAATTTCTGAAAATTGTGTTAATGATTTTGTTAACATTCGGACACAGTCGCCAGTGGCTGCAGTTTGGGAGAAAATTTACACATCACTTCGTGGCAAAATCACTAATGAAATGATTTTTTGGATTTCTGCACCTCATTTGATAAAAACGTAACCCTTATTGGATCACTTTGTCGTCTGTCTGTCTGTCTGCCCGTCCGTCCGGCAGTTCAAACCCCTTTTTCTCAGGAACGGATAGACGTATCAAGTTGAAATTTATGTCGTATACTGAAACCTATGGTCCCTTGGCTACAAAATGCACCGTAGCTTCTAAGTCAATGCAGATACAGCCGTTTATGTCACATTATGGTGCTCGCAAACTCACTCAAAAACCTATAGGGTATTCTCCGTTGACATAGACTCATGAAACTTGGCAAGAAGCGAGGTTTCACATTACAACCAAAGGAAAAAATTCGTAAACTGTTAATTTGTAACTATATCACGCAAAAAGAATTTTTCTTTTTTCTTTTGTCATTTGTGATCCGAATTCGAACTTGAAACTGAAACATTCTTGAAAGCTTCGAAATTCGTGGAATCCTTGGGACGGATATCTCGCCCGTATCAGTGTCGATAGCACACAAAAATTGTGGAAATCTTCTTTTCTCTGAATGGATGAACTGTGTATGTAAGTAATTTTGTTCGGAACCCGCAATGCGCGAGTCGTACTCGCAGTGGCCAATTATTTTCTGCTGTTCTACTTCTACAGGGATACTCTGCAAATCACATTTAAGTGCCTGGCAGAGGGTTCATCGAACCACCTTCACAATTCTCTATTATTCCAATTTTGTATAGCGCGCGGGAAGAATGAACACCTATATCTTTCCGTACGAGCACTGATTGGCCTTATTTTATCGTGGTGATCGTTCCTCCCTATGTGGGGTCTGTGTCAACAAAATATTTTCGCATTCGGAGGAGATAGCTGCTGACTGGAATTTCGTGAGAAGATTCCGTCGCGACGAAAAACGCCTTTCTTTTAATTATGTCCAGCCCAAATCCTGTATCATTTCTGTATTTAAAGATCATCCGTGAACACTGTTGTACGTCAGTTTACCGGCTCTTTTCCATGCTTGAAGTTAGTACTTCGGTGTCTTTCGCGTACTGGGCCATGTAATAATACTTCTGCTGCTGTTGTTTTCTGGCACTGGTAATCAGATCATATAATACTCTCATCGTGTTGTCTTACGTGCTCATCTCTAAATTACATCTTAGGATTTTAGATTATTTATTGGCTGTGTGCGTTTTGTTTTGTACTAGACTAAAATGTTAATAATAATATTAATAACTGAATTTCCTCTATTGCAGGTAAGCTTCCTTGTACTATTTTCTGCATCTTGACGTAAGTACACAAAAATATGGTAAAACTAGCTCTTATGGGTTGTGGGTATGTTCCCAATATTGGAGAATAAAGTTTAAGGCGACCCAGATGTTCATAATGGCACAGGTTTCGCAGGATATCTGTAAATCATTGCATGCGAATGCCAGTAACTCCTACCAGAAGGTTTGCCTGTTTCCTCTTGCCTCCTCCTCAGCAGGCTTAATGCGCCGCCTCTGACTCGACGACGACGACGTCATGTTACACGTGAACCTACTTTTGTGTGACCAGCAGGAGGTCGTGCCAAGTTCACGTTTAACACGACACATCTAGGCAACTCGCCGTTAAATCTCTTTATAAACTCATTAAAAGTAAAGCCACCGATTCGCAGGATGATTATGTTCCTTTTGGACATCTTCTCGATGCTTCCCGATAAGAGAAGGTTCATGAACCGGTACCTAGTTACGACTTTGCAGCTACAGGCCAAATATTGTCTCAATATTTGATGAAGGGTGAAATGATCCGTGAACTATATTTCGTGTAAAGAAAGAGTAACGTAGTCTATACAACACTTAAAAAAAATACTGGGTTGCTGTGTTACCTCACAAAAAATATTTTTCAAACCTGTTGGTCCATACATGGTAATAGGTCAGATTAATCGTTCCGACTGCCTTATCGGATTTTATGGTCCCAGACGAACACTTAGAACAGCCTGGCATTTCCAGGCACAGCGCATCTGGCGTATCTAACTCTCTAACGTCCGCGTTCTTATCGCCAGTGTATGTATGGTGGCGACTGATAGCGCCGATCTTGATCTCGTTATCTCTTATTCATGCTGCCCCGAGGGGCACCGCGATAGGCGATGAAGCTCTGAAATTGCATACTCCTGAAAACAGCGTGGATTAAGCCCTTCATTGACTGTCAAGGTGTAATTGTAACTGTGAAATACCCGAACTTTTTTTATCATGGTGCAAGTGTGCAGGAAGCAGTATTAGGAATTTTATACGTGTCGAGAATAATAGTGTTCCTACAGCTGCCGAGAGAGTAAAGTCACATGTAACTACTTTAGCTGCTATTATGTAGAGTGATTTATTGCCACTGCCTGTTACATTTTTAAAACATCGCTAGGTTGTTTGTTCACAGTGTGTCATTATTGAGCGATTTGAGACATATCTGGAATTTAATTAGCTAATTACTCAGAGTTGCCTAGTTAATTATTTACCATTAAAATATAGATTATAAAACGTAAGAGAAATATCTCTTAAAATTCGTCGTAATATTAGTGTAACATAGAACTTGACTGTCCCACACGCATTTTCCATACAGTAAGGTTGAAATTTACCCAGGCATTCCGTAAATACGAGTTTTTCTTCTCCACACACTGATACATTCATCGTGGTCCTGTACTACTACCGAGACTTGTTTTAAAAGAAGACGTGGCATAACTGTTGTGTTCAGTGTTGTCGTCCGCCGCATCTCGCTCACTGCTGCCGCGTCATGGGATGCCGCAACAGTGCTCACTATAGAGAAAGTTGATGGGGCTCCAGACATCGCCACACTGACTGGGTGCTTCTCTTTACCGAAACCTAACCAATATTCTGAATCAAGCCATGTGACGTGGTTGTGCAGCGAACGAACAATGTACGTGTCTTCGCGGGTGCTGTTCGCGTGGGGCTTTGAGATTCTGCTAGGCGCTGCGTACGGCTCTGCTGATCCCATCGATTCCGTGTTCACATGATAGGCGCCCGACAACGCGAACAGCAATATGAAGGAACGATAAACCATAAGCTACGATCCTGTTGGTGGGGAATTCCGTGTGGTGGTAGAAGTTTCTCCTTCTGGATAAATTCTATATTCGAGACGGCGTAAGTACATTCCTGGCAGTTCTCAACACTTCCAGCTGCGAAGCGCTAACGTCTGTAGGCGAAAATAGTAGCTGTCTACAGTGCTATGACAACGCTGAAGCGTTCCCGTAGAGATGTTCACAAAATCGCGTTACGTTCTTCGTTGAGGTTGGCGAAGCTATCGTGCCAATCCCACTGCAACTGTCAGGGATCAACTTACGCCGACTCAACTGTGGTGCACGATTTCACCCGTCAGCTTTGACCAGTGACGTCATACCAGACGCGTAGATAGAACACGCACGGTTTCAAAATGGCGATAACCAGTCGTAAACGTCTCCATGGCGCCGAGGTCTATCCACGAATTACAGAAACGCCGGATTCTTAATGAAAAAAAAATTAGAAACTAACTGGGTAACCGCAAAAAATGTTTCTGGATGGGGGGAAACTAAGAACCTCAGAATCACAGTAATACTAAAATACACGAAAGACAAGAGAGACAGGAACAAGATATAGTCACAAAAAGCGAAAAATAACGGAACGACAAGAATTAAACGCCTAACGTAAATAACGAAAACAAGCAACGCAGTATCGAAAATTGTCAGGTATATTAGACAACGTAAAACATAAGAAAATTAGATTCATTGCAAAAACGAAACTTACCTGACAGTGATTAGTTAACATAATGGTGAGTTCCAAGGCAGACTCGACCTTTCGAACAAAGATCCACGTCTAATGGATCGCCACAAATTATCACGTCTGCAGTGCCCCATTAAACAGACGTTCTTGAAAGAGGGGGATTGCTCAACTTCATATGAGTACGGCGTATTTGCATTTCCAATAATCAGCTGTGTTTCCTAATTTCTGTAAACAATTTGTAGGTGAATTACGATCCCTCGCCTCTTGCTACAAGATTCGCGCGTTGTATATAACTGTGCCATCCATTCCACAATACAGAAATCGCGACTGATACAGCACAGTCTCAATACAGAAACTCTACTGAAACACAAATTAGGGACTGATGACCTTAGTAGTTAAGTCCCATAAGATTTCACACACATTTGAACATTTTGAAACACAAATTGTATCGTAAACACAGTTGTTGTTGTTGTGGTCTTCAGTCCTGAGACTGGTTTGATGCAGCTCTCCATGCTACTCTATCCTGTGCAAGCTTTTTCATCTCCCAGTACCTACTGCAACCTACATCCTTCTGAATCTGCTTAGTGTATTCATCTCTTGGTCTCCCTCTACGATTTTTACCCTCCACGCTGCCCTCCAATACTAAATTGGTGATCCCTTGATGCCTCAGAACATGTCCTACCAACCGATCCCTTCTTCTGGTCAAGTTGTGCCACAAACTTCTCTCCTCCCCAATCCTATTCAATACTTCCTCATTAGTTATGTGATCTACCCATCTAATCTTCAGCATTCTTCTGTAGCACCACATTTCGAAAGCTTCTATTCTCTTCTTGTCCAAACTATTTATCGTCCATGTTTCACTTCCATACATGGCTACACTCCATACGAATACTTTCAGAAATGACTTCCTGACACTTAAATCAATACTGGATGTTAACAAATTTCTCTTCTTCAGAAACGCTTTCCTTGCCATTGCCAGCCTACATTTTATATCCTCTCTACTTCGACCATCATCAGTTATTTTGCTCCCCAAATAGCAAAACTCCTTTACTACTTTAAGTGCCTCATTTCCTAATCTAATTCCCTCAGCATCACCCGACCTTATTAGACTACATTCCATTATCCTTGTTTTGCTTTTGTTGATGTTCATCTTATATCCTCCTTTCAAGACACTGTCCATTCCATTCAACTGCTCTTCCAAGTCCTTTGCTGTCTCTGACAGAATTACAATGTCATCGGCGAACCTCAAAGTTTTTATTTCTTCTCCATGAATTTTAATACCTACCCCGAATTTTTCTTTTGTTTCCTTTACTGCTTGCTCAATATACAGATTGAACAACATCGGGGAGAGGCTACAACCCTGTCTTACTCCCTTCCCAACCACTGCTTCCCTTTCATGTCCCTCGACTCTTATAACTGTCATCTGGTTTCTGTACAAATTGTAATAGCCTTTCGCTCCCTGTATTTTACCCCTGCCACCTTTAGAATTTGAAAGAGAGTATTCCAGTCAACATTGTCAAAAGCTTTCTCTAAGTCTACAAATGCTAGAAACGTAGGTTTGCCTTTCCTTAATCTTTCTTCTAAGATAAGTCGTAAGGTCAGTATCGCCTCACGTGTTCCAGTGCTTCTACGGAATCCAAACTTATCTTCCCCGAGGTTGGCTTCTACTAGTTTTTCCATTCGTCTGTAAAGAATTCGTGTTAGTATTTTGCAGCTGTGACTTATTAAGCTGATAGTTCGGTAATTTTCACATCTGTCAACACCTGCTTTCTTTGGGATTGGAATTATTATATTCTTCTTGAAGTCTGAGGGTATTTCGCCTCTTTCATACATCTTGCTCACCAGATGGTAGAGTTTTGTCAGGACTGGCTCTCCCACGGCCGTCAGTAGTTCCAATGGAATATTGTCTACTCCGGGGGCCTTGTTTCGACTCAGGTCTTTCAGTGCTCTGTCAAATTCTTCACGCAGTATCGTATCTCCCATTTCATCTTCATCTACATCCTCTTCCATTTCCATAATATTGTCCTCAAGTACATCGCCCTTGTATAGACCCTCTATATACTCCTTCCACCTTTCTGCTTTCCCTTCTTTGCTTAGAACTGGGTTTCCATCTGAGCTCTTTATATTCATACAAGTCGTTCTCTTATCTCCAAAGGTCTCTTTAATTTTCCTGTAGGCGGTATCTATCTTACCCCTAGTGGGATAGGCCTCTACATCCTTACATTTGTCCTCTAGCCATCCATGCTCAGCCGTTTTGCACTTCCTGTCGATCTCATTTTTGAGACGTTTGTATTCCTTTTTGCCTGCTTCATTTACGGCATTTTTATATTTTCTCCTTTCATCAATTAAATTCAATATTTCTTCTGTTACCCAAGGATTTCTACTAGCCCTCGTCTTTTTACCTACTTGATCCTCTGCTGCCTTCACTACTTCATCCCTCAAAGCTACCCATTCTTCTTCTACTGTATTTATTTCCCCCATTCCTGTCAATTGCTCCCTTATGCTCTCCCTGAATCTCTGTACAACCTCTGGTTCTTTTAGTTTATCCAGGTCCCATCTCCTTAAATTCCCACCTTTTTGCAGTTTCTTCAGTTTTAATCTACAGGTCATAACCAATAGATTGTGGTCAGAGTCCACATCTGCCCCTGGTACACAGTACGATAAGAAAACAAACGAATATGCCACAGAAACAATATGATAATATGTACATCAAAATTACAGTCATAGTTCACGTGAAGGATTATTTAACCAAAAATCATACCAGAAACAACGTACGATTAAAAATTGCTCAGAAAGAAATGGAATTATACACACTTGAAGTAAATTAGCGAAAGTTTGCGATCGGAACGAAGACAACCACAGGTAACCTTTAACGTTCGCTGTAATCATGAAGGTATAATGAGAGGGAGTTGGCGCTACAGACAGCAAAAGTTCCACAATTCCGTAGTTTTGAACGCGTTTAATGACGATGAAGGAAGCAGAGAAAAGAATGTCCGTTGTTGCACATATCGCTGCATATATATGAGTAGAGAATAAACGCATTTTTTGCTATGAAACCGACGCCGTCATGTGATATGCCCCAAAACATCAGTAGACTCCTGTTCACGATTGCTTCTTGGTTCTTATTTCTGTCGTGTGCACGCAACAGTTATTTTAAATGGTAAAAGATACAGTGCTTTCGCGACTGATAGTGTCGGGAAAGGATTTTCAGACTTTCTCTGGTCCCAAATGCATATTTGATCCAGTAATAAGACGCATTTGGCCACGTTAATGTAACTTTGTTTTTGTCATACGTTTTGAATAACGAAGAACAGAAGTGTGTGATGTAGACAGGCTGGTTTCGTAATCCAGCATTTTTTTAAAGTAGGGACTGACGAAACTCGTGTCCAGTCCACGCCCTTTTCACGAAAACGCAGAGAACATATTTTGCTATGTTTCGTCGGTTTCCAGTATTCCTTCAACAGCGTTCGCCCCTCTTACTTGGACTGATAGGAAATATAACGTCAAATATATACAGGGTGGTCTATTGATAGTGACCGGGCCAAATATCTCACGAAATAAGCATCAAACGAAAAAACTACAAAGAACGAAACTCGTCTAGCTTGAAGGGGGAAACCAGATGGCGCTATGGTTGGCCCGCTAGATGGCGCTGCCATAGGTCAAACGGATATCAACTGCGTTTTTTAAAATACGAACCCAAATTTTTTATTACATATTCGTGTAGTGCGTAAAGAAATATGAATGTTTTAGTTGGACCACTTTTTTTGCTTTGTGATAGATGGCGCTGTAATAGTCACAAACGTATAAGTACGTGGTATCACGTAACATTCCGCCAGTGCGGACGATATTTGCTTCGTGATACATTACCCATGTTAAAATTGACCGTTTACCAATTGCGGAAAAGGTCGATCTCGTGTTGATGTATGGCTATTGTGAGCAAAACGCCCAACGGGCGTTTGCTATGTATGCTGCTCGGTATCCTGGACGACATCATCCAAGTGTCCGGACCGTTCGCCGGGTAGTTAAGTTATTTAAGGAAACAGCAAGTGTTCAGCCACATGTGAAACGTCGACCACGAGCTGCAGCAAATGATGATGCCCAAGTAGGTGTTTTAGCTGTTGTCGTAGCAGACAAATTGCGCGAGAATCGGGAATTTCAAAAACGTCGGTGTTGAGAATACTACATCAACATCGATTGCACCCGTACCATATTTCTATGCCCGAGGAATTGCATGGCGACGACTTTGAACGTCGTGTACAGTTGTGCCACTGGGCACAAGATAAATTACGGGACGATGACAGATTTTTTGCACGCGTTCTATTTATCGACGAAGCTTCATTCACCAACAGCGGTAACGTAAACCGCCATAATATGCACTATTGAGCAACGGAAAATCCACGATGGTTGCGACAAATGGAACATCAGAGACCTTGGCGGGTTAATGTATGGTGCGACATTATGAGAGGAAGGACAATTGGCCCCCATTTTATCGATGGCAATCTAAATGGTGCGATGTATGCTGATTTCCTACGTAATGTTCTACCGATGTTACTGCAAGATGTTTCACTGCATGACGGAATGGCGATGTACTTACAACATGATGGATGTCCGGCACATAGCTAGCGTGCGGTTGAAGCGGTATTGAATAGCGTATTTCATGACAGGTGGATTGGTCGTCGAAGCACCATACCATGCCCCGCACGTTCACCGGATCTGGCGTCTCCGGACTTCTTTCTGTGGGGAAAGTGGCCGAGCGGTTCTAGGCGCTTAAGTCTGGAACTGCGCGACCGCTACGGTTGCAGGTTCGAATCCTGCCTCGGGCATGGATGTGTGTGATGTCCTTAGGTTAGTTAGGTTTAAGTAGTTCTAAGTTCTAGGGGACTGATGATCTGAGATGTTAAGTCCCATAGTGCTCAGAGCCATTTGAACCATTTTTTGTGTGGAAAGTTGAAGGATATTTGCTATCGTGATCCACCGACAACGCCTGACAACATTCAGCGCACTGTCAATGCATGGGCGAACATTACGGAAGGCGAACTACTCGTTGTTGAGAGGAATGTCGTCACTCGTATTGCGAAATGCATTGAGGATGATAGACATCATTTTTAGCATTTATTGCGTTAATATGGTATTTACAGGTAATCACGCTGTAACAGCATACGTTCTCAGAAATGATAAGTTCACAAAAGTACATGTATCACATTGGAACAACCGAAATAAAATGTTGAAACGCACCTACGTTCTGTATTTGAGTTTAAAAAACCTACCTGTTCCCAACGGTTGGTCTAAAATTGTGAGCCATATGTTTGTGACTATTACAGCGCCATCTATCACAAAGCAAAAAAAAGTGGTCCAACTAAAACATTCATATTTCATTACGCACTACACGAATATGAAATAAAAAATGGGGGTTCCTATTTAAAAAAACACTGTTGATATCCGTTTGACCTATGGCAGCGCCATCTAGTGGGCCAACCATAGCGCCATCTGGTTTCCCCCTTCAAGCTAGACGAGTTTCGTTCTTTGTAGTTTTTTCGTTTGACGCTTATTTCGTGAGGTATTTCGCCCGGTCACGATCAATGGACCACCCTGTAGATTAAACTCCTATAGTAAAAGTAAACAGTGCAACCAAAATCCTTATATACAGGGGTCAGAAACAGCCTGAAGAGCTCGTAAGGGCGATGCGGTGTACGTCGTGCTGAGAAATAGTTGTTAACAAAAAGTTAATTACGTACCGCCGTAAATTTAGCTAATCAGGCCGTTTCACGCGCAAGTTCTAGCGGTCCGCGGCCCGCTAGAGACGGTGCCGCCAAACATGTTGTTCGTTTGGTTTCCTAAAACCGATCAAGAGAGTCATATAAAAATTCGAAATGGGATGGTAGTAAGGATCGAGCCCGAGCCACAGGCGGAGCAATCTCGTGCGCTATCATATACGCGCGCGCAGCGGCCTGATTGTCGAAATTCAATTCTAATGAGCTCGGAAACGGCACAGCGTAACGAATATTTTTCTTAATAATTATTTCTCAGCGCAGCTTAGCCCGCAACGCCCGTACAAGCTTTTCAGGCTGGCTGTTTCTGACCACCCTGTATAGAAGAAAATGTCACTCGAACGAGTCCACTTACGAACTATATGTGCTTCCTTTGCTTTACGCGCTAGACTGTTACCAAAGCGATTGTTACACCCATGCATGACGTGGCCTGGCATTTTTAACCAAAAACACGTCCACCAGAAGCGTAAGTTCGTGGCAATCAACATGACGCATGTTGGCTTAAAGTTTGTGACTTTAGGACAACTCCCCTTGTTACACCCTATGACTAAAGTATTCCGCGTCGTAAACGAGGCCCACGAGATACACGGACCTCGCAACGAACTCGTGGCCTCATCCAAGTCGGCTTGTCCGCCACCCGTAGCTAACATTCGCGTCCGTGCAGGGCCTACGGGAAATAAATATGTAATTGAAAAGACACACACAAAAGATCTTAAACTTTGTCTCGTGCTTGCACGCATTTAAACGCGCAGTCAAGAATTATTAAACTACCTGAAATAGTTACTCGCTTCCCGCCGGAGACGGATGCTGGCACTCGTTAAAGATCGGCTGTGTCACGTGATGTGACGTACACGTCACGGTCTGTCGTTCTCTCGTGAGCCTTGGCTTCAAGTTTCTAGCATCAAGACAACTCATTGTATTATTCCTCCATGACAGAATTACAAACATGACGTTCACAAATGACACCAACTGTAAAAGCTGATGGGTTGTATTGCACGCTAGACATGACTCCTCCTTACGCGAGGCAGAGCACAGCCTTCTCACAAACAATTCGGGAGGCGCTGAGAAATCTTTCGTATGAAGAATGTATATGAAGTCATTGCCTCATACGATGCCAAGCATTTCCATATCGGAGCATGTAGTTTGCGCTGATCTGACGTTTGCAGCATGCCTCGTTTATGGTGCTGTAAATTTAATGGACAGGCTACAACATACAAAACAGATTGTAGAGAATAGGGTATCTGACTGTTTCTGGAATTCGTCTTAAATGGTTAATTATGTAATTTTATGCACATAACATGCTGTTTTCCTTCTTGAATTTCAGTATTCTTTTATAAAAACAGAGATGTGGAGTCATGTGATGCCTGTGACGTCACTGGCTGGCTCGTTGCTTCTATTGTCATAAAACTAAGCCACAGTAATGTCTTGTTTTGGAATTTATGCTTCGGAAAATGGCTTACAAGTGTATGTAGTAGCACATTGTACAAATACATCCATAAAAACTCTTGAAAAATTATTTTTGTGTTTTTCAGCTGTTCACATACGTCATGTTCAAAAAGATACTCTTTACATTAATGTGACGAAACACTTTTTACTTTATTAGAAACAATCTTTTTTTTATCTTTGTACTGCCCAGCTAGGATCCTTATTGTTTAAGCTTTTGTAGTTTCATCATCTTACATAAGATGAAGTTAAGTTTGTTTCAGAAACTGACGTTAGTTTACACTCACAAACAGCTCAGCCCTTACGTTTCTGTCACCTGCGTGTTGTTCATGTTTTACATCTCTTTGCATACAAAACCTCATCGTCCTACACCTTGTTGTACTACAGGAGTATGGTGGTATCCGCAATACTTGCTTGTAAGCAAAGTAGATGGATCTGTCCTCAATTGTCCATTTCTCAGATGAAGATTAACGTGAAGCTATGTACGACTAATGCGAAGCTATATACAGTACATGCCACCATCGAAACAACTGCTACAATTAGTTCTTGCTAAAAACGTTTAAACTTTTAAAAAATATATGACCCTTCCAGAATTCGAACTTGGGTGTTTCTTAGCCGCAGTTACACGCACTATCCGTTGCCCACAGATCCCATGCTTGTGGTCGTACCTCTACTGAGCAATCTTGTGTAGCGGAAACGAGCACTAAGATTTGCCAAGAATAATGTTATTGTGCTTTGGGTCGTATTTCATGTCTAATACTCGACAATTTAATTATAATACAGGGACGCATTTGCAAAAGTTCACAGTTCCGTAGTGCTGAGCGGGTTTGATGATGTTGCAGGGAGCAGAGAAAAGAATGTCCGTTATTCCAAATATCGCCGCTCTAAATGAGTAGAGCATAAACGCATCAATTTCTGTAAGGTTTCCACTACAAGAGATCATAAAATTGCTTTCTATTCTTACTTAAAGTTGTAAATGCGTTTTGCATCACTGAACAGCTAAATTATTTACAGAAAAAGTACGTAAAAATCTAGTAACTGCGGCTAACACACTTGCAACACACGTATAGCCTCGTCTTACTTATACTCTGTGACGTCACCAGAGCGTCAGGCAATAACAGAGCGTTTTCGATCACGCGACCATTTATATTTAATTATTTTTAAGCTTTGATTACATAAAAATAAGAGAGATTTTGTGGGAATATTGACCGTTAGTGCGATTTGTTGCTGGCCGAAATGGCCGAGCGGTTCTAGGCGCTACAGTCTGGAACCGCGTGACCGCTACGGTCGCAGGTTCGAATCCTGCCTCGGGTATGGATGTGTGTGATGTCCTTAGGTTAGTTAGGTTTAAGTAGTTCTAAGTTCTAGGGGACTGATGTTCACAGCAGTTAAGTCCCATAGTGCTCAGAGCCATTTGAACCATTTTTTTGCGATTTGTGTCTTATAATCACAGGACCGGGCGTGAGTCGTGCTTCGGTAGCTCAGATGGTAGATCACTTGCCCGCGAAAGGCAAAGCTCCCGAGTTCGAGTCTCGGTCGGTGCACACAGTTTTAATCTGCCAGGAAGTTTCAATCTAAACCACATTTTTAATATGGGAAAATAGCCCATTATGAATGAAGTAGTTCCGTAGAGATGGAAAGACTAGCATAAAAGAGGAAAAGATGCATAGCATCAAACTGAACGTTTTAATGAACGCTAGATAGATGTAGCGAGCAGTGTCATTTTTGATGAGTAGAATTTTAGTGACCCGAAGATTCCATTCCGTGCCTCACAGAACCAGGCTAGCTGCCGGAGCGTTAGGTGAGGTTTCGTGAAATCTGCTCTAGCTGCGGCATCTGTGTACAAGGTGTGGCGCCGAGGAATTGTACGGCGCTTGCGCAATTGCGCGAGCCCAAGGTGAGGTCGGGCAGTGATGTAAGGCCGAGCGGAGCGCCGTGGCAGGAGGCGGCAGTCGGCTCACGTCTGGCCACGCCGGGCGGCGCCTCCCCTGCTCACGACGCGGCGTCCGGTCGCCACCGCCTCGCTCTCACCCCTGCAGCCACAGCGCCAGCCAGCTGTCCAGCAAGTGCAGGCTGATTCAAAAACAAAGAACACACCTCACTTGTTTACTACACACGCACACACTGTGAAAGATAGAAACACATCGCGCATGTCACAGGACAGACGAAGGTTCAAAATTTTGTGTTCGCACAGATACTATACAATACGTTCAACATGAGCACCATGGGTTACTCGAGAAACATCGAAACGGCAGTCAGTCTCATTCCAAACGCTAATCAGCAGGTCCCTGTTTATTTAATAGACGGCTTCACCAGTTCGATTTCTCCGATCTTGAAGAATAGTTGCCATAGGTGGGTCAGAGACTCTTTTATGTATCCCCACAGAAAAAAAATCGCAAGGTGTCAGGTCTGGTGACCTGGGAGACCAAAAACAACGAACAAGATCCTGACGTCCACTTCTGTTTCCAGAATTAAATATTCACTCGCAGCGGAGTGTGCGCTGATATGAAACTTCCTGGCAAATTAAACCTGTGCCGGACCGAGACTCGAAATTGAGACCTTTGTTTTCGAGCGCAAGCGCTCTAGCAACTGAGCTACGCCAGCACCACTCGCGACCCTTCCTCACAGCTTTACCTCCGCCAGTACCTCGTAACCTACCTTTCAAACTTCACAGGACCTCTCCGCGAAAATTGCAGGATTTGCACTACTGGAAGAAAGGATATGGCGGAGACATGGCTTAGCCAGAGCTAAGGGAATGTTTCCAGAATGAATTACAGCAAAGCTATGTGGATGGGTCGTGCTTGGGTTGCTCAGTTGCTAGAGCACTTTCCCGCCAAGAGCAAAGGTTCCTAGTTCGAGTCTCTGCACCGCACTCAGTTTTAATTTGCAAGGATGTTTCTTCCAATATTGTTAACATAACGCCGCGCCTCAAGGTGAAAGTAAGGCCAGGCGTCGTCAAGCATAAAAACGAAATCATTGGAATCTTTGTAAAGTTGAGCACACAACTAATTTTACAGTTTGCCCAGGTAAGGCATTCCTGTCACAATTCCTCCGCAGAAAGTAGTTCAGTAAACTTCGTGAATAGAAACGGCACAAAACACACTCAGATTCTGTGAGTCTCTTCCATGTTTGACGGCGACGCCGGGATTTTGCGACCTCAAACTGTTACATTACGGCGATTGATTTTACCAGACAGATGAAACGTCGATTTGTCTGAAAAGATGAGCCAATTTTCCATATGTAAAACTACAACATTTCTAATCAACGTAAATTAAATATTCTGACACCTGGCGCTGATGTGTAACTTAATAAAACTCTACACAGCCTTGTTCGTAGTTTCTATTTTAGTGTTGGAGGACGTGCGACCTGACGTGGAGTGGTTGCAAGAGTCACAAAACATCACGACAATTATTAAACTTCATGCGAAGACACTGCTTGAAGAACACCATATAAGCCCGTCTCTTACGTAAACCCCTCTGCAACTCGCTAATGGCTCGTCCTCTGCCTAATCATGTGCACATGCACTAAGCCGCAACATCATTAGTCATCCCCTTCTCACGCGAATGCTCGTCTCTCGTAATGCTGTCTCCTACGCCGACTTACCATGCAATTTTTCGCTTCGTGTTACTGGAAAAATATCTGACGTCACTGGTTAATCTGAGTGCATTGCGAATCTCCTCGAAAATCTACTGTACGTGGCTTAAGGGGAGACCAGCCCACCACCTCCGGTTGCAGACTACGGCGAACATCACCCGCCCACAGGGCGTTGAAACATCTCGCGGAAACTACCTGGGCGCCAGCTCTCGCGTCATTGTCAGTTAAAGCCTGGTTTACACCAGAGCGAACACAGTCTAAGTTAGTTGTTGTAACTGTACTAGCTAGGCCCCTTTCGTGTCTTCGAAAGTGATTGCTAAGATCGTTTCGCTTGATTGTTACATTCGAAATTTATTTATAATATGTGTGACAAATGCTGTTCTTCGAATTGCGATACTAGATAAATGAGTTACTTCATCCCTTGCATCAGTATTTGATGGGTTTAAAGTTTTACATCTACATCTGTACCCTGCAAGCCACTACGAAGTGCATAGCGAAGAGTATGTTCCACTGTACTGGTTATTTGGCCTTTACCGTTCCATTCAGGTATGGAGAGCGAACTGTTTGGGACCCATACGTAGGGGGTTGTAATTTATTCCTAGATTCATCACTTACAGTTTGGTGTAGAATGTTTTTAAGTGATTAATTTTCTTCTTTAATATTGAGATTATAGTGCAAAAGTGCCCAAACGTGTTTCCTATTCAAGAATAAACGTTCAAGGCACTCAAATGGAGTTAATCTTTCACTTAATTCGAGGTGATGAGTGCCAACCCATTTGAAATTCCCAGAAAATGCCCGGTACTAAAATCTTACAAGCTGAACAAACATCACTTTAGATTGATTCTCTGCCACTTGTCTCTTCCAATTTAAGTTGCATGGTCCACAACAGTAGTTGACAGCACGAAGAAGCTTTGCCACTATATGCTGCCCATACGCTGTAGTGGCCTTAGCTTCTCTTTTTATGGTTCCGAACCTCGTCGGAATCCTTATAAGATCACTTTGTATGTTCGTCTGTCTTTCCGTCAGACTGTTAAAAACCATTTCCTCAGGAACTGTTAGACCTATGAAATTGAAATATATATTTATATTGGGTTGTATAAACGTAAGCTTCTAAGTCAATCCAACCAAAAGATACGGCCATTTATGTTACATACAGGGTGACAATTATTGAACTATATGAGAGAACGTAAATTAATTACAAACTACGCCGTGCACACAGTTCATTCAACAAGTAAACGTCACCACAGATATTCGGATTTAGGTTATGACACGTTCGATATGCCTACCGTCATTGGCGAAGATGGGGCGCAGGCGAATTATGCACGACCCGCTGAAGTGTCGGAACATCCATGCTGTCGATGACCTCCTGAATGGCTGTTTCCAGCTAAACATTGGTTTTGGGGTTATTGCTGTACACCTTGTTTTTAACATAGCCCCACAAAAAGGAGTCGCATGTGTTCAGATCCGGACAATGGCGGCCAATCGAGGCCCTTGCTAGTGGCCTCTGGGTACCCAAGAGCCAGAATGTGGTCCCCAAAGTGCTCCTCCAGGACATCAAACGCATGCTTCGATGGGGGTCGAGCTCCGTCTTGCATGAACCACATCTTGTCGAAATCATGGATAATGGGGATGAAATCATTTTCCCAACCCTTCACGTACCATTCAGTAGTCACCGTGCCATCAAGGAATATCGCACCGGTTATTCTGTGACTGGACATTGCACACCACACAGTCACCCATTGAGGGTGAAGAGACTTCTCGACCGCGAAATGCGGATTGTCAGTCCTCCGAATACACCAATTTTGCTTATTGACGCGCCCGTCCAAATGAAAGTGGACTTCGTCGCTAAACCAGACGATGCATGGGCATACTAATTCCCATCATGCCCCGCGCCCGACCGTGCAGTTTTAACGTCGTGACGAAAACCGTTCAGAAGTTCTGACGACTTTATTTCGTGTAGTTCAATAATTGTCCCCCTGTATATTGACGG
This sequence comes from Schistocerca piceifrons, assembly GCF_021461385.2. Taxonomy (NCBI): domain Eukaryota; kingdom Metazoa; phylum Arthropoda; class Insecta; order Orthoptera; family Acrididae; genus Schistocerca; species Schistocerca piceifrons. The sequence goes on from NC_060141.1 coordinate 544,218,590, forward strand.
TCGGAAACTGACTCATCAAAACCTATGGGGTATTTCGCATTTGTCTAGAGTGATGGAATTTGGCAATAGGTAAGGTTTCACTCTACAACCAAAGGAAAAAGTATAAAATTTGTTAATAAGCAATAACATCTCAAAAAATATGTCGTTTTTAGTTTATCACGAAATCAAAAAACGTGAAGTTAAAAAGTTGTACAAAGTCTTGGAATTCCTGGGACCGATATCTTGCCACATCAAGGTCGATCACAGGAAGAAATTGTTGAGATTCGCGATTCATGGATGGATGAACTGCTATATACTTAATTATATTTGAACGTAACCTTCGGTCTGCGACTCCTACTAACACCAGGCCGATTCTTTTTTTACGTTAACTCTCAAGAAACCGCCCTGCTCACCTTTAGAATTCGAGAATTCGCTGAAAGCTGCTTCGGAACCGTATTCATTGCAGGCCAGGACAAAGCTGCACGTGCCCTTTCAGCAAAAACAGCAGTGATGTAAGGTGACGACCAGATCAGTTATTATTGAACGTTCTCACGCCGTTAAGGTTGGTGTGAAAGTTTTCCAGTTGTTAAATCGTGGCATGAGTCAACGACAGCGCAAGATCCACGAGTTACACGAGATGTTTCTCCTCAGTGATTGAGACCTGACAAGCGCTCACAGCGCTGGCTCCAGCGTGTACGTTTTTTGTCGCAGAAGGTGCTGCTGACTGTCACATTCCGAGAGCAGCGCGCAGTCTTCTGATTTATCCGTGTCTGGCAGCTGACGCCATAGGTATTTATGGTCGCAGAGTTACATGACACCGCAGAAAAACATGGTAATCGCACTGAAGGGAAGCCCGGTTAAAATCCCGAAATTACTATCGTTACCAAAATTTTCTTCTTATCTCGTTAACTGAAGTGTTAATACTTCTTATTAAAAGAAAGATTCACCTTTGCCACAGTTGCTTAAGGCCTAACAGTAATGCGCTTCTGAAACTGACCGTTAATGTTGGAAACATTTTATTTGCCATTTGTATAAAGCCTGTGCAAAGGCATGTCGTCTAGGTCTGTACCAGGGGGACGATATTGGCGTTAAGCTTTATAGAACATCGATACAGTTTTATACCCGCGGTTTTTCCTACTCACTATAGCGAAACAGCTAAAACATTCACTCAGACGCAATTGCATGTTGCTTATCTAAAGGCTAGCAGGGCCAACAAAAATTTCATTTTTCAATATCTCATATAATTATCGACCGAACGTAAAAATTCGAATTGAGGTAACAATATGCTCTGTAAGAGGTATAATCTTACATTAAAGCTTTAGCATAATAAGACAAGTATTACAGTTAGAAACTATGTGGCAGCATAACTCACGGCTCCCAAATTGCCCAGAGTATATTCGTCTAGGAATTGACAATGAGATCACTTAGAAACTTCCGACAAATTTTACACAGAACTTCACAACTTTTAGAAACTTTTTCTCGCTGATCCTCCCCACAAAATAATTACACTACATTTTACTGTTTATATGATGTTATAGTACATAACTTCTTTACCACGAAATCTGACCGCAACACACTTCCCGACAGCATCCACATATACCACTGAATGTACCTACAAAATTGCACTATTCGACATACGGTTCAGGAGTATGACGTCATAAACATTCAAGCTGTATATAAGTAGGATTCTTTAAAGAATCGGGGTGATTGGTGAGGGGTGGTGGTTACTTCTGTGTGAACTATATAATTATTTTCTACTGTCTTGAAAAGAGCTCACAAACCAGTTAAAATTTTTAGAAAAATGTTAAATGTTTACAAAATGTTGAGACTGGGCTGAGTAGAAACTTCCTCGCTTCCTTCGCCTATGGTAAAGATTTGCCGATGTCTGAAATCTCAAGTTTCGCCCGGATTCAGAGTTCGCGATAACTGTAGGTCCACCCATAACTGTCTGGATAACTCTGTCTAGAGTTTGGAGAAAGGCCTTCGCCCCTTCCAGAAGGCCGGCCGTGGTGGCCAAGCGGTTCTAGGCGCTAGAGTCTGGAACTGCGCGACCGCCACGGTTGCAGGTTCGAATCCTGCCTCGGGCATGGATGTTTGTGATGTCCTTAGGTTAGTTAGGTTTAAGTAGTTCTGAGTTCTAGGGGACTGATGACCTCAGATGTTAAGTCCCATAGTGCTCAGAGCCATTTTTAGCCCTCCAGAAGACCAATGTCCAGGATAGCACTGTTTCCAAACTAATCTTCTGGTTGTGGCCAGTTTTAATTGTTGCTCTCCAGTTCAGGCTAAACACCGGCAGCAGTTTCTTAGTGTGTGGTCTGGATTCGTAGGCGACTGCCTGCTACGACCATATGTTCATCCAGCACGTTATACAGGCGCTGGCTATTTCAGTTTAATGAGCGATTTTACAATCGCGTGAAACAATGCGTTAGATGTTGCCATAGGCGGTTCCTGACATTTTCTATTGTTTTTGTTATGTGATATGGAGTCGTGGTTTGTGAAGCATTTGTAAATATTTTTAGTTCTACTCATTCAAGTGCCTTATAAATATACTAAAGCTATTTAAAAAGGTGTTAATTCTTCAGCTACAGAATTTTATGCTGAGTAAAATTCTATACGTTTTGAAAATTAATCACATAAAATGTGCACGGTTCAGTCATACTTGACGGTCGTGCACCTTCTTATACCATGAAACTGAAGAAGATTCTGTGAAGGAACATGTGATATTTGCAAATGACCCGTGTTTCTTTGACGCATATCAACTTTATCAGTCTTGTGAATGGAAATGTATGTTGGTTTTCAATAGCTTCTATTTAAAAATGTAGTTAACTTGCAAGTGATTTTGATAATGTTTCCACTTAATTTGATCTCACTTGCTGATTATTGTACTGTAGTAGAGTGGTAATGTAAACAGACTATTAAATATAGCACCGGCAAAATTTTCTCAATTGAAACATTTTTCAAATTCCTAGGTACATGACCAGGTTACATCTTGGAACATTTCTTCACATTTTGAAGAACATTACTTTTACCGAGTAATTTTTGTAAAAGAAAAAGGCCGCAACACACAAAAAGTGAATGTTTGTATTTAAAAACAGAAGAAGAAAATGTACGAAACTTACGTTACACAGTTGACTAGAGGCGGGAGCTTAAAAGTATTCCCTATATGTTCACACAGACTTGAGATTTTTTCCTTGTTCTGATGTCAGTTTTTCTAGCACATAATATACAAACGTTTTGCGTAGTCCGTTCTCACATTTTTATTTTGTTTACTGGTGAAGTGTGCTTTGTGACTGAGTTGGGAGAAGTTAAAACTACCGTAAGCTGAAAGGCTGTTACATGAAGTTTCAGTTTAGCTTTCGCAAGTGCTACATTGTGAACGTCAAAGGCGTATTTTGCTAATATACACGTAAATACGCTCTCCGTAAACTCAAACTGCTGATAGGCCTACTTCTTACAGTCAAAAAACAGAAAGGCATATCATAAAATGTAAAACAATTAAACAGAAATATCAAATGCTATCGTAGAATTAGAAAACATGTAGCGACGACATGCGTTTATTGCAAAGTTCTGCTGTCGTCCCATGGCAGTGAAATACAAACAAAATAATCTAGCGTTTTGTTTGTGGATTAGTAAAATGAGACAGTTATAATTAGTAGTAGGTTATATGTGATCAGAAAAACCACAGTTGTTCGTAGAAAATACTGAATAATATACTCTCCTTAAAGTGGCTCAAAGAAAAGAGCGAGCGTGGGTGACAAATGCAGACTGGCTTCGTAGCTGCCAACAGAGACCTTGGTGACTCCAAATGCGATCGCCCATATCCTGTATCTCCCTTCTCATCCTTAGCAGCTTCCTGCTGTCGTGCGTGCGCGAGATCACAATCGCGAAAAGTTGTCTTGACTTCGTTATCTCCTCTAAACGGCAATGCATGTGTCCACTGTTAGTAAGCGTACGAAAATATCTACCGTTGAGATTAATTAACAGCTGCAGAACAAATGCTATGGCTATTTTGTTAAGCTGTCTTCATTGCGGTAACAGCTACAGTAGTGCCTAATATGTTATCAGTATGCAATGGGCCCGCATTTGTAGCTATGGAGCGTAAGTTGTCCTTACCCAAAATTTTTCAATGTCTCCCCTGCTGTAATTTTCTTCTGTCTTTCACTGTACTGTATTCAGCGTCCAACTCAGTGTCATACTGGAGCTTAAACACAACTCTAGTCCAGCGTGGCGTCACAAAATTTGTGAGGTCGAAGACTATTTTACTAACTTGAAGGTAAAGGAAACGGTTGCTGTTAGTCGCTTTTTGGTAACTAGTGATCAAATTTCGGGAGTATGCTATTCATGTATAACTTATAACTTATAACTATGTTAGTACACATCCTCGAAGCTTGAGTGCAGTGCTTGCAACACCTACTAAATTGGCTAAACGGGGAGAATTTTTTACGGAAAGTTACCCAGAGAATATTAATGCGTACGGCCTGAAGAAACATGAATTGCAATCCATTCATCAGTAAAGGAAAAACCAAAGAAAAGGAACACAACAAAGGTTAGTTGTAAAAAAAGAAACCACGACCGAATCAGGCTTTACGGCCAAGAGTGTATTACGTCTTAATGACACTGCTAAAAACGTAACCATGCACACAATAGTCGTTCTTTAGTTTCGAATTGATCGTTAGTGCTCTCACTGTCATCCCCGAATGGTTCTAGTTTGGCCATTTGTTATTAATTGTAACTCTACATGTAGCGGAAGTCTGAACATTTAAAGGAAAATCGCTATGACCAAACAAGACATTAGAATCAAAAATAATTTATTAATGACCGCCTTAATACAGAAGTTACAAAATATACACATATCAAAAAAAAGTTATGGATCACCTCGGTTCCGAGAGTTCCGGAACCTGCACAGAAAATTGGAAGAGAGATCAACGTAAACATCATTTCCGCCCTTTTTATTGCTCATGAAAACCGCACATTGCATGTTGTACCACCATAGAGCGAGTCCTTCAAAGGTGGTGGTCCAGATTGCTGTACACACCTGTAGTTCTAATACCCAGTAGCACATCCTCTTGCATTGATGCATGCCTGTATTCGTCGTCACATACTATCCACAAGTTCATCAAGGCGCTGTTGGTCCAGATTGTCCCACTCCTCAATGGCTATTCGGCTTAAATCCCTCTGAGTGGTTTGTGGGTCACGTCGTACATAAACAGCCCTTTTCAATCTATCCCAGGCAAATTCGGCAGGGTTCATGTCTGTAGAACATGCTCACCGCTGTAGTCGAGTGATGTCGTTATCCTGAAGGAAGTCATTCACAAGATGTGCACGATGGGATGCGAATTGTCGTCCATGTAGACGAATGCCGCGTCAATATGCTGCCGATAGGGTCGCACTGTCCGTCAGAGGATGGCAATCACGTACACTACAGCCATCAAGGCGCCTTTCATGACCACCAGCGGCGTACGTCGGCCCCACATAATGCCACCCCACAACATCAGGGAACCTCCATCATGCTGCACTCGCTGGACAGTGTGTCTAAGGCGTTCAGCCTGGCCGGGTTGCATCCAAACATGTCTCTGACGATGTCTGGTTGAAGGCATATGCGACACTCATCGGTGAAGAGAACGTGATACTAATCCTGAGCAGTCCATTCGGCATGTTGTTGGGCCCATCTGTACCGCGCTGCATAGTGTCGTGGTCGCAAAGATGGACCGTGCCATGGACGTCGGGAGCGAAGTTGCGCATGATGTAGCCTATTGCTCACAGTTTGAGTCATAACACGACGTCCTGTGTCTGCACGAAAATCATTATTCAAAATGGTGGCGTTGCTGTCAGGGTTCCTCTGAGCCATAATCCGTAGGTATCGGTCATTCACTGCAGTAGTAGCCCTTGGGCGGCCTGAGCGAGGTATAACATATTTCCGTGTCCGAACAATTGTTGAGAGCTCTTCCTGGCACAAAGTAACAATGCGGACGCGATCAAACCGCGGTATTGACCGTCTAGGCATTGACCGTCTAGACAACACGAGCTGTGTACTTCCTTCCTGGTGGAATGACTGGAACTGATCGGCTGTCGGACCCCCTCCGTCTAATAGGCGCTGCTCATGCATTGTTGTTTATATCTTTGGGCGGGTTTAGTGACAACTCTGCACAATCAAAGTGACTGTGTCTGTGATACAATATCCACGGTCAACGTCTGTTTTCAGGAGTTCTGGGAACCAGGGTGATGCAAAACTTTTTTTGATGTGTGTATTTCAGGCCACGACAATAACGGCTGTACTTCGTGAAACGCTAACGAAATAAAGTTGGTGGAGTTATAGATGGAGATATGGAGAAATCACAAAAATATCTTGAATTGTGAGACATTCCAAGGAGAAAATACTAACAATTAAATGGAAAAAATATACCTAAACAATACGCAGAAAAGAAGAACCAAGTTAGACGGCTAATTTGCCGTAACGAATTTATGACGACAATCTTTAAAAAAATCAAGTGAAGAAAAATAACCATACGGCCAGATGTGGTGAAATTAATTGGAATAGTTAACCGAATGTAACGGACGGCCGAGACATAACATGTTTGTAGAGTGCGAAAATTGGCAATTGACTCTAAATGACGAAAAGTGTGAGGTCATCCAAGTGAGTGCTAAAAAGAATCCGTTAAACTTCTGCTGTACGATAAATCAGTCTAATCTAAAGATCAAAATTCAATAAATACCTAGGAATTACAATTACGAACAATTTAAATTGGAAATAAGAGACAGAAAATGTTCTGGGAAGGCAAACCATTTACTCGTAGATGAAGACGTAGATACATTAACAATAAGTTGCATGTCGTGTGCTGTGTATAATTGTGTGGCCATATCCAATTACTACATGTTTTTTGAGTTTTCAGAAATTGTACTTCGGTTATTCTCCATCGCCACTATTACAATCGCTACGCCTGTTAACCAACTTGTTGTTTGGTATTAATTATCTGTAACGTAATTCCTGTATTGGAGTATTTGTATACAATGTAACTAACGACAGATTGCTAACAACAAATAGGCTTTGTTCTCTGTGGCATGGCTCGCTAATGAGTGGGTATAATTCTGTCAGCAACGCGGTGCGGGAGGTTCCTCCAGTGTGTGTGTGTGTGTGTGTGTGTGTGTGTGTGTGTGTGTGTGTGCTGGAAGTCTGCCACGTGCCGCAAGGCGCTGAGCAGGTTTCGCAGAGAGCTCCTTCCAGAGCGCCGGGGCGCCGGGCGAAGCACCGCGCCACACCCCGTCGGTTTTGGCATCTTTCTGCGCGTGACGCCATTCATGGCCGCAGCTTGACTCTGGAACGCCAGACAGGGAGAATGTTCTGTGAAAACAAAAGCTATGCTACTACGGAAACGTTATCACTCGCAAACAAACGCGGTAAGTACGCCTGTGTCGAATGTTTCTATCACGTCTTCGCCCAGACAGGCGATTGACGGAACTATAAACGAACTCCCAAAGATTTCCTACTAGTACCTTTCTTTACCTCCTCTAATCTTGCCTGAAATTTGGTTGCAAAGAACAAAATTCGACAACAGCTCTCCAAACCTCGTGGATGATACGTGAAGAAAATTATAATAAAAAACTGGCTCATGCCGAACAAGTCCTCGACTTTACTCTGTTTCGCACACAGACAGCAACACATACTCATACTACGCCTTTTTCTTTTTGTTCTATAAGTGAATACAAAATAGTTCCATTCCCCTGGCTGTGACGAAAATTCGAGAGGCTTGGGCAATTTTACTAAAACGCTCAAGGCAAATGCTGGGACACGGCTGACTTTGAAACTTCCTGGCATATTAAAACTGTGTGCCGGACGGAGACTCGAACTCGGGACCTTTGCCTTTCGCTGGCAATTGCTCTACCATCTGAGCTACACAAGCACGACTCACGGCCCGTCCTCACATTGGCGGAAGTAAACTTGTGAGGACGGGTCGTGAGTCGTGCTTTGGGTAGCTCAGATGTTAGAGCAATTGCCCGCTAAAGGCAAAGTTCCGAGTTCGAGTCTCGGTCCGGCACACAGTTTTAATCTGCCAGAAAGTTTCATATCAGCGCACACTCCGCTGCAGAGTGAAAATCTCATACGGCTGACTTTCTTCGCATCCTTCCCCCCAATCCGAGATTACGCTCTCGGCTTAATGAATCAATAGTCGACGGGTCTCCAAACTCTAATCCCTCATTCATTCCTTCAGTTGTAAGGCATCATAATCATCTTCCTTTCAATGGTTAGTTCGTTGCCTGGTCCGAGAAACAAACAAAATCAGTCCTTTCTTAATCGAGGTCCTCCACTATCTATTTTCCCCAATCGGTTTGTAGTTCACCACCTTTTGGGGAATTCTGTGGCCTGCCATTCTGATGAAGTCCTCGGTTTTCACGATACTTTGGAATTTTTTTCATCTATGTTGAAAATATTTAATCCTGTTCTTATGTCTTTAGTTCTGATCCTGTCTCTTTTTGTGCAGCCCTTTGCCCTCTTCAGGAACCACGTCTCTGCTGTTTTAATTTTTTCTAACCCAGGTTTCGCTTCCATAGGATAAGACAGGAACCGCTAGCTCTTCATAGAGCTTCGTGCTGATCTGTTTTTATACCTTACGGCACAATGTTGTGCTGATGATACCACAGACAGCTTGCAGTGTGTGTATTTTGTTCTCAGTAATTCGAGCCAGAGTACAGACTTACATTTCAGCCTTAAAAGCAACGAAGGGGTTATGGGAATTGGTTGCAAACTGATATTCATACAAGGATCGACAAAAAATGCAAAATTGTGACCTTTTGTGGCCGTTGGATGAATTTGTGGCATTGCAACGCAATTTCATCGCGCAGCCGGCAGGGGTAACGAACAAGGGATATTTCCATACCAGGGCATACAGTCTCTGCGAATTTAGTTCCGTGTACTCAGTTGGATAGTTACTATATCTCGCAGGCAGGTGCGTTAACAATACAAGCATATGTCAGCAACTGAGTATGTGTAGTTTGAGTCATAGAGGCCAGTTAGAGTAATCGGCGACTCGCTAGACACTTCAACAAGAATGAGTGAACCATGGCCGAACACAGTGCCAAGAAGGAAGCGGTCGACCTAGCGAGACGACAGGAGAGGGCCGACCAATCGTTAAAGAGGTACTCAGAGCCCGGGGGTCGTCGTTATCATCGATCCGACGTGCGACTGGTGCTTCAGTGATGATGACAAGGACCATTAATAGGTAACTCAGAGAAAGGGCGCTGAGCTCATGGCGGTTCCTGGCCGATTACTATTGACCATTGTACACCAACAAACGCATTTTCAGTGGTATCGGACACATTTGGCCTGGAATCTCATTGACTGGAGTAGAATTGTCTTTGGTAATGATGAGTACTGCTTGGAACTGACCACCGACGATATGTCTGGAGACGCCCCGCACAGCGGTGGGATACCAACCCGACTGTCGCCCCCATACGGCCCGACGACCAGGACTGATGATATTAGTTCTGGGGTGCTATTTCTTTTCATAGCTGGACCCCTTCGTTCTGGGGTGCTATTTCTTTTCATAGCTGGACCCCTTCGGTTGTCATCTGCGGTATCCTTACAGCAAATCGGTACTTCGACGATATTCCGCGTTTTGTTGCCGTTCATGGCAATCCATCCTTGGCTTACATTTCAGCAAGATAATGACCGCCCGCACACTTGAATGAATCGGATCAGAAACAGCCCGCTTTTCTCATCTGAGTGGAACATGACAAAAAAAGCATGTATTCGGTAAATTACAAACTGCGTCCTACTGGCGCATTCAACTTGTAGTTGCTCGACTTCGAACCTCCTTATCTCTAAGTGCAAAATTTACGTTTAATTCGTCGACGCTACCGAGCGAGATGACGCTGAAAGACACTGGGCATTCATTCGCGAGGAGCAGCGCTTTATCTGACATGGATCACATTGTTTTCTCAGTATGTGCAAGCCGAGGTAGCGGTCCTTTTGCTTTAACAAAACTATATCCTAAATGCTGTATTAGAGGCCTTTTGTCTCATTTTGTGCTTAATACCTAATCGATCAGCAATTGGTTATGCACGATGTAAATATTGATTGGTGACGTATATAAAGCGAGATTGAATAATATTGACGCAGTTTTGTATTCACATTTCTTTCATCACTCTTCCCATGACGTAAAAACCTCGTTCCCTGTTTGAGTTCACAGATAACCGCTTATGTCTATATTTGACGGAAGAGATAACGTGTGCTCTCAACGAACTTCTCGTGGGCGGAACAAAGTAATGACAATGGCGAGGACAATAGCACTCCAGCGTGATTTGTGAACGGGAAGAATGGTTGCAAAATGACGGACAATTCTTCAGGGAAGTATAAACCTCATTCCACACGTAATATGCAAATCAAGGATTGCGGAATCGAACACGCATCGCGGACATTCTTTGGTGACGCCATCCTGTTATGCAACGAGAACTAAGAGCATGAAAGCGGAGAGTCAGTGCGATGTCTTTCTGACAGGATCGTTCTATCCTAGTAAAAAATTCGCTGAAGTTTACTTCTGGAGGATACTGAAAACAGAGATTCTGAATGACCTTGTCCCATTCGCTCAGGTAAGCTGTATCTGAAACTATGAGACCTGATAAGAAGCGACATTTGTGGCATCGTCAAAGGTGCTCAGACATTACAGGAGGGTCCTGTCGAAGTGCATGTCTCTCGTTGCTTTCGATAATTTTACGGGGATAACATTGCTATTCGAACATCTACTGTTCGTAACAGCCTTGGGCGCTGAAAGCACCCTAGACACACCACGCTATCATGCTTACTATTCGTCAAATGTGTCGTTCAGAACAATAATAATAATAATAATAATAATAATAATAATAATAATTATAATAATAATAATGTCGTGTGGACGCCTCTTCAACGGCTTGCGTGCCCGCCAGCCATCGGCGCCCTGTTTTCCCCGTACGCTCAACCACACAAGTTATAACCGAGCCCAACGCTGCTTAACTGAGGTGATTGGGCGGAAAACCGTGTTACCAATTCGGCAAGGCCGTTGTCGTCGTCCAGAGTTAATGCAAATTATTTCGCCTAAATACGTGCGTGGCATCATTCCACGAGGGAACTTCTACAACAAAGAGGCAGCATGTCGCCATCCTTTAAGCTGTTGTTATGCCGTGTTACGTCTGTTGTAAGACGTCGGCGCTCCCCGTGTGTGTCATACCTTTCAGAGCTTCCCACTGGTTAAACAGAGGCCATGACTCTCAGCCACTATGCAGGGTGTTCGGAAATTTGCGTTACAGACTTCTAGGACTTGGAAAGGGCAGTCAGTATGTTGCATTTTGAATAGGAACCCATGTTCTGGAACGTACCGTTGCAGTTCTAAGAGGTTTCAATTCAGATGCGCCATACCTCCTTCTACTCAAGCTAACTGATCCTAAATACTTGTTCTGCGTACAGAACTTATTGGACGCGTTATTGGAAGCAGTGCCACCGAGTGTCAATCAGGAAATGTTTCACGTGATGGTGCACCACCTCACTTGGCACGTGCGGTTCGGAGGCCTTTCGGCAGATGATATGGTGAAAGATGGATAGGCCGAGGGGAACCAACCGTGTGGCCGCCGCTATCGCCCCCCCCCAGGGGGTCCACAACTCTTTCGTGGATACGTGCGTGGCGAGCACGGGGCCCCGAGCCATTGCAGCCTTCTTTCTCTCCCGGGCTGCATTTCCTTTCCCTTCCCCTCCTTTCCCCTCCATACCCCTTTCCCCTCGCCCTCTCCTCTCCCTCTATTGGTGTCCTTGCTTATGTTGGCCCCCGCTATCCTCCTGGTTCTGTTGGTTTTACACTCTGGCTTTGTTGCGTAATCATTTCCTCCTTTTGGCATTCCTTGGTCCCCCTCTGGGGTTTGACCTCCATTCCAAAATTTCTCTTCCGTAGTGTGAGCCATTTGGGGAAGAGCACCTTACCTAGTGTCTCCGACGTGTGCCCTCCTAGTATATTCCACCTTTTCTTCTACGTCGTTGTCTGATGCTAGGGTGCATAGCCAGCACGGTAGCCAGCCCGTGTGGTGGGGTCGCTATGTACCCTTTTGGTTGAGCCCCCTGAACACACAGGGATCACACTTCCGATACCTGAGCTGTGACCTCCTCATGCATGCCTTGGAGTGGTTGCTCGTCATCCTGGAGCATCGGAACTCCCGGCAATGGCCGCCGTGCCAGACGGCCCTTGCTGTGGCTGGGTGGCGCCCGTGAGGAGAGCCCCTGATCGGAGTGGGTGGTATCAGGGCGGACGCTATGCAGATGAAACGCATAAGGGTCCAAACCTCTGGCCGCTCTTCTGCGGCCGTCTCTCTGCGTGGTACTGATTCCTCAAGTGCTGCTTCTCTTGCCCCTTCGGCCTTCCCTTCCGTGGCTACCCCCTGGGAGGAGGGTCAGGCCCGTCGTCTAGGGGCAAAACCTTTCCCCCGTTATCTAGTTTGCACCAGGACTGATGGAGATACTTTCACCAGTGTCAAACCTTTATTCTTTGTGGAACACATTGAAGACAAGTTCGGCGAAGTGGACTCCCTGAGCAAGATGCGGTCGGGTTCATTACTGATAAGAACTGCTTCGGCTGCCCAATCTGCGGCCCTTCGTGCCTGTACCCATCTTGGCACAATTCCCGTGTCCATTACCCCTCACCAGTCTCTAAATATGGTACAAGGTGTGATTTTTCACAGAGACCTCATCCTTCAAACTGATGAGGAACTTCGGGACAATCTCGGACGGCGGGGTGTTCACTTTGTTCGGCGTGTTCAGAAGGGTCCTAAAGATAATCGTATTGATACTGGTGCCTTTATCCTGGCCTTTGAAGGGGATACCCTTCCTGAGAAAGTTAAGATTATGGTCTATCGCTGTGATGTGAAGCCGTACATCCCACCTCCTATGCGGTGTTTTAAGTGCTTGCGTTTTGGCCACATGTCTTCTCGCTGTACCCAGGACCCTCTCTGTGGTGACTGTGGACGTCCACTCCATGAGGGGAGTCCCTGTGTTCCCCCTCCTGTATGTGTAAATTGTCATGGTAGTCATTCTCCACGTTCAGCAGATTGCCCAGTCTATAAGAAAGAAAAAAAGGATACAGGAGTATAAGTCTCTTGATCGTTTAAGCTACACAGAGGCCCGTAAGAAATATGCACGATTGCACCCTGTGTCCATGACATCTAGTTACGCCTTGGTTACATCTTCATCCCTTCCTCCCCCTTCCTTACCCCCGTCCCGGACCCCTCTCCTTCCCCCCTCCCCTGCGGCTCCCACACCTTCTCCTCTGGGCGCCGCTCCCCCTCCCCAGCCGGAGAAGTGTCCCACTCCTTCGGCGTCTGCCGGTCAAGGGCGCCTCTCCCGGGATGCCCCTTCCCGGCACCTTCCAGGTCAAAGGTCTGCTGCAGCGCGGCGACCGCGAGAGCCGCGGTCTATCGGCCCCCAGGTCGCCCGGTCTCTTTCTGTTCCTGATCTTGCTGCAGCTGGCTCCATTATGCCACACAGCCCTCCTCGATCTCAGCCTGAAAAGAAGAAGAAACATAAGTCCCGGGACAAAGAGCCTCTGGTGTCACCGGAGGTCCCTTCCCCGGCTTCACAACCGGATTCTGACCTGTCGTTTATGGATGTCGCCCCCTCCTTGTCGGTGACGGGTGGGGACCCGGCGGTATGACTGGATTTAGCGTGTTCAGCCCTCATTTAAACCATCGTTCTGTGGTTCTCCAATGGAATTGTAATGGCTACTATCGTCACCTTCCGGAATTGAAATCCCTTCTTTCGTCCTACTCAGCAGCTTGTGTGGTTCTCCAGGAATCTCATTTTACTGATGCTCACTCACCGACCCTCCGTGGGTTCCGTGTTTTCTGTCGAAATCGGGTCGGACCCTTGCGGGCTTCTGGTGGCGTTTGTACGTTGGTCCGTACAGACATTGCTAGCACGTGGATTCCTCTCCAAACTACATTGGAAGCAGTTGCTGTTAGGGTCCACTTAGACTCTGCAGTCACAGTATGCAATCTTTATCTCCCTCCTGACAGGACTCTTACACCTGCTGCCTTAACCACCCTTCTTCAGCAACTTCCTCCTCCCTTCCTCCTCCTTGGGGATTTTAATGCTCATCATCCTTTGTGGGGCAGTGCCTTTCCATCTAGACGAGGTCTTCTTATCGACCAATTAATTGCAGACCACGACCTGTGCCTTCTTAATGATGGCTCCCCTACTCATTTCAGTGCTGGTCATGGTACCTTTTCTGCCATTGATCTTTCTCTTTCTTCTCCCTCTCTCCTCCCTTCATTACACTGGTCGCCACACGACGACCTTTGTGATAGTGACCATTTCCCGTTGATTATCACGCTCCCTTCCCGCTCCCCGATGGAGAGGTTACCTCGTTGGTCTTTCCACCGTGCCGATTGGCCTCTATATACTGCACAGGTCGAGTTTTCTCCCTCTTTGTCGGGTTGTATTGATGACGTCCTACGTGACGTGTCTGACGCGATTGTTCGCGCTGCTAACCTTGCTGTCCCGCGCTCATCTGGACAATTTCGTCGTCGGCAAGTCCCGTGGTGGAGTACGGCCATTGCCATTGCCATCCGTGATCGCCGTCGAGCTTTGCAACACTTTAAGAGGCACCCATCTGTAGCCAGCCTTTCTACCTTTAAGCGCCTTCGCGCTAAAGCCCGTTATTTAATCAAACAGAGCAAGCGGATATGTTGGGAACGATTCGTTTCTTCCCTTGGTTCCACTGTCCCTCTGTCACGGGTATGGGCTACACTTCGCTCTCTCCAAGGTTGCCATCGGCAGTCCCCCCTCCCAGGCCTTCACCTCCCAGATGGCATTTGTACGGACCCATTAGTTCTCGCAGAACATCTTGCGACCCATTTTGCAGTGGCATCAGCGTCGGCCTCCTATCCAGCTGCTTTCCTTCATCAAAAACAGCAGGCTGAAGCTGTCACCTTATGTTTCACCACTTGTGAGTCAGAATCTTACAACGAACCTTTCACTGAATGGGAATTTCTTTCTGCTCTATCTGCTTCTCATGATACGGCTCCTGGCCCAGATTCCATTCATAACCAGCTGCTTCAACATCTCAGTGCTCCACAACGGCACCATCTTCTTCGGGTGTTTAACCGTATCTGGCTCCAGGGTGACTTCCCTTCTCAGTGGAGGGATAGCATTGTGGTTCCTGTCCTTAAGCCTGGTCAGAACCCCCTATCTGTTGACAGCTATCGGCCAATTAGTTTGACCAATGTTGGTTGTAAGTTACTTGAACGGCTGGTAGCCCGTCGGCTCACTTGGGTCCTCGAATCTCGGGATCTATTGTCCCCTTACCAGTGTGGCTTTCGAGAGGGACGATCTCCAATCGATCATTTGCTTCGCTTGGAATCCGCAGTTCGGCAGGCTTTTTTCCAGCGCCGCCATTTGGTTGCAGTGTTTTTTGACCTTCGCAAGGCCTATGACACGGCCTGGCGCCATCACATCTTACTAACCCTTCATCAGTGGGGTCTTCGGGGCCCCCTCCCGATTTTTATCCGCCGGTTCCTGATCCATCGGTCATTCAGAGTTCGAGTTGGTACTGCTTTTAGTTCTCCACGGACCCAGGAGACGGGCATCCCACAGGGTTCTGTCTTGAGTGTCCTTCTTTTCCTCATTGCTATCGATGGACTTGTGGCCTCTGTCGGTCCCTTGGTCGCCCCTGCCCTGTATGTGGATGATTTCTGCATTTGGGTTAGTTCCTCCTCGATGCCATCTGCAGAACGGCAGCTCCAGGTGGCTATACGGCGTGCCTCTGCATGGACCCTCTCCCACGGGTTTCAATTCTCTCCTTTAAAATCGCGGGTGGTCCACTTCTGTCGCCGTACTACGGTCCACCCTGATCCAGAACTCTATCTCGCTGCACAAAGATTGCCTGTGGTTCCACAGTTTCGTTTCCTAGGTCTTCTTTTCGACAACAAGCTCACTTGGCTGCCCCATATCAGACTCCTGAAGGTAGGATGTTTCCGTAAACTCAATGTCCTTCGCTTCCTTGCCCACTCCTCCTGGGGTGCGGACCGTTCCCTCCTCCTCCGTCTTTATCGTGCTCTAGTTCTGTCACGTTTGGACTATGGTTGTCAAGTTTATGGTTCAGCTGCTCCTTCCACGCTGCACGTGCTGGATCCAGTCCACCATCGTGGTATCCGTTTGGCCACCGGTGCCTTCCCTACTAGCCCTGTTGATAGTCTCCTGGTTGAAGCTGGGATCCCCCCCCCCTTTCTGTTCGGCGGTCCCAGCTTCTGGTGTCTTATGCCCTTACTATCCGTTCTTCTCCCGCTCATCCTTCCTATTCTATCCTATTCCCAGACCATGGACGTCGCCCGCCTGACTCCCGCCCTCGGGCGGGTTTACCGGTTGGGCTGCGCCTTGCGTCTCTTACCCGTGATTTTCGGCTTCCTTCTTTGTCCTGTCTTCCTCGCTCCCTCCCCTCCACCCCTCCTTGGTTAGTTCCTCGGCCTCGAATTCGGATGGATCTCCGCCGCGGTCCGAAAGATTCCATCCCCCCGGTGGTGTTCCTTTCCTTTTTCCGCCAAATTTTATGGGAGTTTCGGGATGCTGTTGTTTTTTACACTGATGGCTCTAAATCTGCTGATCATGTTGGGTATGCCTTCACGTCCTTTGTTGGAACGGAAAATCATCTACTGCCACCCTCATGTGGGGTGTTTACTGCGGAATTGATGGCAATTTCCCGGGCCCTTACCTTTATTAAACAATCCCAACACAACCGCGTTTTGTTATGTACGGACTCGATGAGTGGCCTTCTTGCTATTGACCGGTGTTTTTCGCGCCATCCCTTGGTCTCTGCCATCCATGACCATCTCGCTGATCTTCACCGTGCTGCTTGTTCCATTGGCTTCCTATGGGTCCCGGGCCATGTGGGTATCCCGGGTAATGAGCTCGCTGATCGTTTGGCTGGGGGAGCAGTTACTTACCCCCCGTTTTCTGTAACCCCTCCTGCAGCGGATTTACGGCTTCACATCAAATCCCACTTTGCACAGTCATGGGCCAATTCTTGGGAGGCTACTCCACTGTCTAATAAACTTCGTGCCATTAAGGTGAATACAGGCCCATGGCGTTCTTCCTTTAGCCTCTCCCGCAAGGACTCGACCACGCTGTGTCGTCTCCGCATTGGCCATACCAGGCTGACCCATGGTTTCCTTTTGCGTGATGAGCCACCCCCGCTATGTGGTTGTGGAGCCTTCCAGTCAGTGGCCCACATTTTGGTTGAATGCCCCCTTCTTTTGGCTCTGCGTGCTAAGTACAGACTCCCCCACACTTTACCTTTGATGTTGGCTGACGATTCCCGGATGGTCTCTCTGGTTCTAGGTTTCCTCCGGGAGAGTGGTTTTTATTCTCAGTTTTAAAGTTTTTAATCTCCCTCTGGTGTTGGGGCAGGGCGGTGAGTGTTTGGGTGTCTCCCACTGTAGGCAGTGTTCAGAGATTCCCGATTCACCTCCCTGACCGGAATCCTCTTTTCTTTCCCTTTTACTCTGTTTTTACCCCTTCTTTTTAAGGCTTGGTTAGTTTTTCTATTCCCATACGTACTTTCTGCATTATAGCAGTTGTACCTTTTAAGTCACAGGTGGTCTTGCCTATGCTGTTTCAGCATAGTGTTGGGTTCGTTCTCTTGCCAACTTCCCTCATTTGTTTTTACTAATGACAACGTGACTGCCCTTTTACGTTTCCCCTTTATCCGTTTTATTTTTCTGACTATACTGAGATGTCCCGTTAGCAGAATGGAGTCTATTTGAAACAAGGGACTGATGACCTTGCTGTTTGGTCCCTTTAACCTCAAACAACCAACCAACCAACCGCTATCGCCGGATTTAACTTGTATGAACTACTTATTGTGAGTGAGGCCTTCAGCAAAGTTCAGTATACGAGACTCCTGCAGAGACAGAGGAAGATCTGGCACGAGAAACTGAAGAGAGACCAGATAGTATGGAAAGTGTTTGCCTTGTAGGTTAAATATCTGTAACAGAGTTGGTAGTTGCCACATCGAGCCGCTGTTCTGATACATCATTACAGTTATGTACATATAGGATGTTGTGTTCATTTTGGTTTTGGAATAAATTAAACCGGCCGTTGTGGCCGAGCGGTTCTAGACGCTTCAGTCCGGCACCGCACTGCTGCTACGGTTCGAATCCTGCCTCGGGCATGGATGTGTGTGATGTCCTTAGGTTAGTTAGTTTTAGGTAGTTCTAAGTCTAGGGGACTGATGACCTCAGATGTTAAGTCACATAGTGCTTAGAGCCATTTGAACCATTTGAATAACGTAAACACTTCTAAAGCGTTAATATAAACAAATGTGCTTAAGTGATAAACAGATGTTTCGTTACGTTTCATTTCGAATAGTTACCTAATAATTGCACTGCGTCAAGCGTAATACAATTCGCCAAGCGAAAGTGGATGAACTAAACATCTGAAATGAAACCCTCGTAGAACAGAAACGGTTCGTTTCCCGACATAGGTTCCTATTCCAAATATTATGTACTCACTCCCCTTTGCAAGTCCTAGAAGTTTGTACTGGAATTTCCGAACACTCCGTATATTACTGACCTTTACCAGTCATCTGAAGAATACGACCAACCGTCATTGCCCCGAAAAACTTACCTGTGGCAGGTCACATCATCGCCGCTGGATTCCAGCAAGATAACGCCCAACCACCCGATGCTCTGCTCATTTTGCGAAGTTCGGTGGTTTTCCAGGTGTGTCTGCAAATGAACGCTTTCGGCTGACTGTCGTAGCAATTGTCAGTATCCCCTAAAGTCAGTAGCATTGAGCGGTGCGCTTCGGACAAATAATTTTGGCATGCAATATCACAGAAAAAGATGAAGGTATAAAAGACTCTTATCTCGCAGCAGCCAGGTGGTCCAACCGCGTGGTTGCCGCGATCCTCGGAATCAACTCCTATGGACTGCCTCTTGTGGGGCAAGACTCCTTTATCGATCTTCTGGCACGAGTTCCGGCTGCTGTACTAGATATTGAAGAGAGACCAGGTGATACGGAGAGTGTGTACCTTCGTAGGTTCAACATTTGTAACGAAGTTGGTAGTCCCCACACCGAGCCGTTGTCGAGGAGAAGCTCAAGATATCAACGAACAAACGTTCAGGTTGTCTGTTGTTGGTAATAGAATAATATAGTCGCGAAACATGATGTCCTAAATATAACTCACCTTTTTCACGACTCGTGCGTAATAATCTCAGTTCTGAACCATGGTTCACCTGATCTGGTTTGGTGAAAACACTAGATACGTAAATGTAGATACTCTGACAGGATTCTAAAACCCGCTGCTCCGTATTGAGTCCATTGCCGTAACTACTACACCACCTGGCTGGGTAAGGTAATTTTCAGTTTCGTGCTGAGATGGTCGTATAGCTTTAAGGCGAAGCGCGCTGTTTTGCTAGACAGGGGTGAGTCAGACCGCACCGAACAAAAGCGCGCGTATTAACGACGGTTAGTCTGGAACTTCAGGCGGCTTTTGTCTCGGCAAATGACGAGCCGTTTCTCTTTCACCGTCTCCGGAAAAATCACACACATACATTTAAAACACGAGGACACAAGCACACAACGAATTTACACGATTCACCTGCAGTGGAGTACACCACTTTTCATCTCCCCTTATGATCAATGAGGATGTGGCAGCAGGAGTGGCATCTGGCTACGTGACTAAATAATTGCCCACCATGTGCGGAACCCGATGACAGGATTAATCCACGAGAAGAGCGGGTTTTCACGTTCCTGCGCTCCTGTGATTCCTTCTTTGGGTTTTACGTTGAATTGCCGCAGATGTTCCTGTGCATAGCTCAGTTTTTGTTCGAAGTACTGGACCTGAATACATGATAGCTTAACAATCTCTTCGCGCCGCATCATTTTTGGTTATTGTAGCTCACAATGGTATAACATTTTAATTGATACACATTCGAAACGTGTTACGAAACTTGTCGAACTCCAATCCTGTTATGTCGCCAGGGTAAACTAAGGAAGTTGCAGAGCTGTGGACGTATAGAGATTGCACCTTCCAGTATTAAGCAACATGACGATGCTGCCGACCTTCCCACAGCCTTATTCTCGCTCCACCGCCTCTTTATTTGTCGTGACAGCATGAATTGCTATATAAGACACCAGGAAGCGAGATATTTCCCATATGGAGCGTAAAGGAGGCAGTTCTGATTGTCAGAGGGTCTCGTGCGCAAACGGCTGTCGGTATTTGATTGCATATAACGCAGTCTAATGCGCTATCGTTCCTTGGACAAGAATGGTCTTCCATTTCCGGGTGTACCTTGATGTGACAATTGTCATGGGGTAGCAATATGCACATATACAGATGGCGGTAGTACCGCGTACACAAGGTATAAAAAGGGCAGTGCATTGGTGGAGCTGTCGTTTGTACGGTTTCCTCACGACAGGAATTCACGGACTTGGAACGTGAAATGGTAGTTGGAGGTAGACTAGTGGGACATTTTTATTTCGGGAATCGCGCCGAGACTACCAAATTTGAGGCATTTCTCTCACCACTGACAACACAGTGGCCAACGGCCTTCACTTAACGACCGAGAGCAGTGGCGTTTGCATACAGTGGTCAATGCGAACAGACTAGCAACACTGCTTGTGAAATAACCACAGAATTCGGTGTGGGACGTACAACGAACGTACCACTTATGACAGTGCGCCGAAATGTGGCGTTATTGGGCTGTGACATCAGATGGCCGATGCGAGTGTCTTTGGTAATAGCACGAAATCGTTTGAGCGCCACTCCAGGGCTCGTGATCATATCGATTGGTCCCTAGACGATTGGAAAACCGTGGCCTGGTCAGATGAGCCTACGAAAGGGCCCCACCCTTTGTAAGCATTGCTTCCTCTTTCTGTGCTATGTCTTACCTTCCCTGACTTTCCGTGGGATGGTCCTTTTGGTGCAGACGCTGCTTGGATTTGGTTACCGATTTTAGTCTTGATTTCTAGTTTAACTCCCGGCGCTGTCTTCACCTTCCATTAAAGATTATACGGTCCCAATTATTGGGTTTGACCTGTCATCTTTTCCAAATTTTACAGAAGTGCGTTCGTGCAGGGAAGATCGCCGACTGTGGTGTACGCTCCGCCTCTGTACCCTTATAACCCTGTCACCCTTCCTTCCTGTAGTCGTCGTACACCCAAAACCTCGCGCTGTAGCTATCCCGTTGTGGGGAGCTCGTCAAGTACGTCGACGATGGTAGCCCACTGACGACAGAGGAATCACACTGTTGGTGCCTGCGTTGCGCACTCCTCACGTATGACATGGAGTATGTGCCCATCCTGACAGGGGCACAGGGACTCCCGGCAATGGATTACTGGTACCATACGGTGAGCCCCCGTTCATAGTGGATGGCATAATGGCGGGCCGGCCGGTGTGGCCAAGCGGTTAAAGGCGCTACAGTCTGGAACCTTGGTCGCAGGTTCGAATCCTGCCTCGGGCATGGATGTGTGTGATGTCCTTAGGTTAGTTCGGTTTAAGTAGTTCTACGTTCTAGGGGACTGATGACCTTAGAAGTTAAGTCCCATAGTGCTCAGAGCCATTTGAACCATTTGAACCATAATGGCGGATAGTTCGCACATGAAGCACAACTTGCTCCCGCTGGTGGTCACATGGCCCCAGCACTCTCTTCAAATGGAAGGACTTCATGTGATGCAACAAAGTACGACGCCAACAGGTTCACTTCCCTTTCCACGCCATGGGAGGAACACAGGTCTCTACTAGGACCGACATAGATACACTTTTGGCCACAAAGCCTTTATTAACATTGAAGACAAATACTGGAAAGTTATCTCGCGAGCTGCAATGCGAATTAGTTTTCATTTAAAAACTTCTGAGTAGCAAATGGTATGTTACAGCTCAGTGTCGAACAGTTTGATGTCTTGATAGTTTTTCGTCTGTGTTCTTGAACCATATTACAGACAAAACTGACACTTCTCATAATATAACAATCTTTCACAAGGTGGTATCTGCCATACACCATATGTTGGCTTCTGGAGTGTGTATGTAGAGATAGACGTAGAGATAGGTGAAATCGCCTGCAACTTGGACCGCTTTTATTTCGTGAACAGTTCAGGATATCGAAGCGAGTTTCATTTTTTTTGTAAATGATAGTAGGCAGAGGGACACGCAATTTTGTTGCGCAGTACTGTTGTAGATGCTCAGCGCATACAGATGGTAACCAAAAATCATTAGACTTTACCTCGCCGTCTGTTTTGCGTTTTCCGTTGCAAGGCGCCATGTGGGAGCTGTCTGTACAGATGGGAAGCCAGCCGTCGGTATGAGATCGACAGCAGGTGCGGCGGAGTCCGCAATGTGTGGAGGTGCTAGAGCACTGTAGCGGGCGGGGGGCAGTGATACGGTGCAGGTGGGTGGGAGGCCGAGGTTCCGGAGCTCTGGAGAGCCCTGCTGGATCTAAAGATAGTCGCGGTGCCAGCTCTTGTCCCGCGTTTCTTTATCCAGCGACACGGCCCCAGCGAGCTCACGGGGCCGCTCGGCGTTTAAAAGCGTCGTTTCCCGGACGCTGGTTGCGCGAGCGCCAGAACGACACGGCGCGTATTTGGGTCCGGCTGCCGCGCCGCACCAGTTCACGGACGACAAGTTGCCGACACCGTCTTCACGGGCGTCACAGCAACAGTCGTCTCTCCCTAAGCTTCACACTGGTTAATCTCCGTCTTTCTCAAATGAGGGTGTCATAACAGCTGTTCAAAACGCCCACGCCTGAGCAGTCGCTTGGACTGTCGGCCCATCTCAAGCACCGCCGCATTGCCTCGAAAGGTTTCCATAACTCGTTCACAGATCGGATCTAAATTGGGCATGTCTGCTGTCTCGAAACTTGCGGGTCTTGCAAAAAGTCATATTTCAAAACCTCAAAAGTTGCTGACAAAAAATTTTTGTTTACTAACGGTTTCTTTTTTGTGATCATCTTCAGGTATCGTAAAATTATTTACAACTCCATGCCAACGTTCGTACTGTAGCGTAAAATTGTTGTTGTTGTGGTCTTCAGTCCTGAGACTGGTTTGATGCAGCTCTCCATGCTACTCTATCCTGTGCAAGCTTCATCATCTCCCAATACCTACTGCAACCTACATCCTTCTGAATCTGCTTAGTGTATTCATCTCTTGGTCTCCCTCTACGATTTTTATCCTCCACGCTGCCCGCCAGTACTAAATTGGTGATCCCTTGATGCCTCAGAACATGTCCTACCAACCGATCCCTTCTTCTAGTCAAGTTGTGCCACAATTCTATTCAATACCTCCTCATTAGTTATGTGATCTACCCATCTAATCTTCAGCTTTCTTCTGTAGCACCACATTTCAAAAGCTTCTGTTCTCTTTTTGTCTAAACTATTTATCGTCCATGTTTCACTTCCATACATCGCTACACTCCATACAAATATTTTCAGAAACGACTTCCTGACACTTAAATGTATACTCGATGTTAACAAATTTCTCTTGTTCAGAAACGCTTTCCTTGCCATTGCCAGTCTACATTTTATATCCCCTCTACTTCGACCATCATCAGTTATTTTGCTCCCCAAATAGCAAAACTCCTTTACTACTTTAAGTGTCTCATTTCCTAATCTAATTCCCTCAGCATCACCCGACTTAATTCGACTACATTCCACTATCCTCGTTTTGCTTTTGTTGATGTTCATCTTATATCCTCCTTTCAAGACACTGTCCATTCCGTTCAACTGCTCTTCCAAGTCCTTTGCTGTCTCTGACAGAACTGCAATGTCATCGGCGAACCTCAAATTTTTTATTTCTTCTCCATGGATTTTAATACCTACTCCAAATTTTTCTTTTGTTTCCTTTACTGCTTGCTCAATGTACAGTATGCATAGACAAATAAAATAAAGAAATGTTGCGTGTAACCTGACGCTGAGTGGCTTTACTGTATTTTATTTCCCGCCAAAAATACAGGGAATCCGATGTATCAATATTCAAGAAACAGTCGTCATCAGCCCTCGGTATATAGAAAAAGTATCGATATACCGACAGAAAAAATGTCGACGTAACGGCCTGTAAAAGTATCGGCTGCGCATTGGAAACATACCGCCGGACTTGGAGCAGGGATTTAAGTATTGATTCGTTGTTAGATATTCCTTACATCAAGAAGCTAGCAGCCTGCTTATCCCCCTCAGAGCATGAATTGAAAGGAAAACTATGCATATTCACGCTTGCCGATAACCACTTCGCTAACAGTGGTAACTGCATGTAAGTAGCACAATAAAATGTGTCCGATTGGCCCGTCGTTCGGTTTCGTGACATGTTGGATTTGTTCGGAACACTTCATATATATATATATATATATATATATATATATATATATATATATATATATATATATATATATATATATTTTTTCATTGCTGCAGACTCCTGCGACCTAGCAGTTGTAGTGACAAAATTACGTGTTGTAGTTGTACGTTGCAGTTTCTATTAGTAGCGCCGAGCGCCGATTAATTCAGCATTTGCAGCATTTCCCTCACAGGGCTCCGACGACCGCAAACACCAATATTGTCATTTAGATTTTTGTTCATCATTTTCAACAACTGTTTTTGAAGAATGCCGTTGTGAAGAAATAGCACAGTAGTTGCGTTATTTTTTTTACGCAAGTGGTGTGCTGTTTCTTCACATTGTTATTGTTCCATTGATACCGCCACCCCCAGTGCAATCGGACTTCCTCTTTGTGCCACTTATACTTGCTTCCACACAGTCAAATAGAAAGACCGGACGAGGTGAAAGCTCAAAAATTAATAAGATTCCTTCACATAGTGAAATAAAATTACGTTCTACTACAATTTCAAATATTTACCGAAAATTGCGAAAAAATATATATTATAAAATATATCTGCCTTCGATATTGCCCTTTAGAAATCAATAGATAGATATATCGGTCAAAAAACTAAACTGTTTGTAAGAGGTATCGATGTATAGATATTTTATCAACAGCCCCAGTACGAACGTTGCACATCTAGGTTGCTATAAGTAATTTTACGATATCTGAAGATGGTCACAATCTTCATTGCGAGTGTTAGGTTTATGTGGGGAGGAGAGATGACGGTTATAGTCCCAAATGTAATCCATACAACGTACTGTGCAGTGAAGGCACGTAACTCTATCGGTGCTCGGTCTGTCGGTAGTGGTTGTTAATTTTAGCGCTTCTGTCGGTGCCATTCGAAAGGAGGAGACGATATGGCGCCAAGGTGTTTCATCGTGTTACTCCTCTATTTCTCACCGTTACCATAAACACAAAACAGGACGCGCTACGTGCTCTAAACAGTGTGACCCACAAAACACAGTCACACCTCAGACAAAACAGACTGCTAGTCGCTATCGTGGGTGATGCGGCTCAAAATACCGCTGAGTTATCCTTTCATGTTTTACGCGTTTCCTTAAATCACTTCAAGTAAATGCCAGGCTGTCGCCTATAGTAAGTTCCTTTTCCGTCCTTGACCAACTCAGCTAGCGTTCTCTCTTACGACCTCGACGTCGGCAAGAGGTCAAACTGTAGCTTTCCATTTGAGACACAAAACTCACAGTTTGTGAAGGAAAGATGCTAATGTGTGCAAACGAATTTCTAAGTAGGCGGTTCAACCTTTCCTACCCCACTTGTGACCCTGAACGAATAATGGCACAGTACTTTACTTTGCCACTGGCATCTTCGCTAAGAGGCTGGGATATTGGCTACAGGGTCAGGTGGGGAAGGGAGGATCCGCACGCAGCAAGGAACAGTGACATAACGTTCCCCTTATTGACGACTGTAGAGCATGCCTGATGCCTCGCGATTGCCTGAAGGGAGAGCAGAGGAAACTTCTTATCAGTGAACGACACCGAAACACAGTCGCATCGGCCCAACTACCAGGCGAGTATTGTATAAGTCACTCGTAGAGATTTGTGAGACTATGCAAAGAAATAAATGTTCGGACCTACCGTCAATGAATAGGCAGTCGGTTCATCTTCCGCCGAGTCCAGTTGGTGAACATTACTTTTTTTTCCGTGGAGGCTGACATTAAAAGAATAGTATGTGATGACTCCCGACAGCGCACCTTGAAACGTTCTGGACACACTCATTCGTCGATGATGATGATGATGATGATGATGATGATGATGATAGCGTTGTAGCATTCATTCAAGCGCAATGCACTTTTTGTATCCAAAGTAAAAGCTCTCGAAAATGTCCCAGCTACAATCAAAATATAAAATATCCAGGGTGTTAAGCGACGTTTTATGTTTGGCATTTTGACAGTAGTAGTGAATTTTAATCGTGTGATGTAAGTGCCGGCAATCTGGCGATGATAGTTTTGATTCTTGAAACGCGTTGTTGTGTAACGTAATGGATGTTATACAGTGTGGTTGAATGCCACAACATTAATCCGGTCCTGGAAATTATTGTTCTAGCGAATCCGGCAATGTTTCGCAGTTGCTAAATATATATGGGAATTGGATATACATCATAAACTCCTTCGGCGCCCTTTTCCTCTCTGCTCATCTCATGCTCCTCCTCCTCCTCCCCCTCCCCT
Source organism: Schistocerca piceifrons (assembly GCF_021461385.2). Taxonomy (NCBI): domain Eukaryota; kingdom Metazoa; phylum Arthropoda; class Insecta; order Orthoptera; family Acrididae; genus Schistocerca; species Schistocerca piceifrons. Next base: position 544,245,122 of record NC_060141.1, read on the forward strand.
TCCCCCTCCCCCCCCACCTCTCTTTGTGCATCACCTTCTCCTTCCCCCACTCTCTGTTCTTTTACCCTCTCTGTGACCTTGAATCCTGTCTATTGGTATTACGGACGAAACTTTGATTCGGAATTGAAGTCGCTTAAAATGAGTGGGCAAATCGGTTGGGGTCATAGGTATACGAGGTAAGAAAGATACCTTGTCAGTTGCTGGATCTGTGAGGATAATACATTCAGTGACAGAATTTGGCATTGTTTTAATCCGCAAATGGGTAGGATTACAAAGTTTCGGACGATTCACATTCCGTAGTATGATTGTAATCATAACCGGATATACCACAAATACAACTTATCTGTTTTCTGTGAAACTGACAGCAAGGAAGGAAACAAATCAGCTCATTGTTGTGTTTACAATTTTTGTTCGAAAATATATATAAGTAGACAGAACAATATGGGTGAAGCTGCACATTTTTACCCCACAGCATAGCCTTTTCTTACTCTTTGTCAGTTTTAAAGAACATCTGTACATTGTCTTTAAAAAAAAATTATAAATGTTCAAATTTGTGTGAAATTTTATGGGACTTAACTGCTAAGGTCATCAGTCCCTAAGCTTACACACTACTTAACCTAAATTATCCTACGGACAAACACACCCATGCCCGAGGGAAGGACTCGAACCTCCGCCGGGACCAGCCGCACAGTCCAAGACTGCAGCGCATAGACCGCTCGGCTAATCCCGCGCGGCAAAAATTTATAGCTTATGTCTTTCCAAACGGTACTGGAGTAGCGCGTAAAAAATTGATGTACATCAGTCAAGAACTTTTAGAGACATTTTAATAACAATGTTCAACAACTACTTGTCTTTATACAGTCGTATAGATATAACATTACAATCACCCGTTATCGTTTCCGATGGACAACGCTTCAATCACTTGCTGACTTAAGGCCTGTAATGGCTCAAGTACTCCACAACACGAGGGAAGGAATAACACAGCACTGTTAGTCCATAAGCAAAAAGTGGTTGGGGGGGGGGGGACCACTTTCTTTTGGTTGCTCTATATACAGCACTATATAATTTCATCTTTTAATTAATACGGCTGAACTAAGGCTACATTAGCATAAACGTTCCTTGTCAACATGGGATCGAAAGATGACAAGCCAAACTTTGATACTTGGAAACCATACGTTTGTGGGACACACTGCTGCTTCAGTCATCTCAAAAAGCGGGTCACGGTCTGGGCCACTGCTGGCGCTGGCCGGGCCGCTTAAGGTCAGGACGGTTGCCAAACGGTCCTCGTGGTCCCCCATATGTCGTTTCAGTAGTCCGGCCATCACTGCGCCGGGTCTTTTACGGCAGCCTGAGGCGCGCCTCTCACATGGGACGCCTCAGATATTCCAGAGTTGGGCGCCATTTGAAGGAAAAGCCCCATACCGGCACCGGGGACCCCGGTGGGCGGGGCGGGCGCGGGTAAACAGCGCAGAGACAGGCACGTCACGCACGCGGCGTTTCGCAAGGACGCACGTGCGTCTGCGTGCGCGCCAGCCGCCAGAGGCAGCCACCGCGCGCGTTCCTTATGTCAGCCAGCGCAATCTGGCACGCATGGGCTCACTCAGGGGCCGCAACATCAGTCTCCAGTCTCTCTCTCTCTCTCTCTCTCTCTCTCTCTCTCTCTCTCTCTCTCTCTCTCTCTCGCATTCCCCCCCCCCCCCCCCCCCCCACACACACACACACACCAATGCACATTTCTCTTTTCGCCAGCTGTCCTAAACGAATAATCCATATCTGCTCCTACTGATTGAAGTGCACCACATCGAGGCTACATAAAAAAAAAACTGTTTCTTCAAGCAGTCAACTTATCGAAGCCATTTCTGTTTGTACCTTGTGGTGTAACGAAGCCTAATGCTCATTATGAACTCTCTGATACCGGTGGGTAACGATAATTTCATTTGTCAGACAATAACCTCGTGCAAAACTATTTCTACGTAAATGTTATGTTGTTTCTTGTTGTGGTCTTCAGTCCTGAGACTGGTTTGATGCAGCTCTCCATGCTACTCTATGCTGCGCAAGCTTCATCATCTCCCAGTACTTACTGCAACCTACATCCTTCTGATTCTGCTTAGTGTATTCATCTCTTGGTCTCCCTCTACGATTTTTACCCTCCACGCTGCCCTCAAATGCTAAATTTGTGATCCCTTGATGCCTCAGAACATGTCCTACCAACCGGTCCCTTCTTCTTGTCAAGTTGTGCCACAAACTCCTCTTCTCCCCAATTCTATTCAATACCTCCTCGTTAGTTATGTGATGTACCCATCTAATCTTCAGTATTCTTCTGTAGCACCACATTTCGAAAGCTTCTATTCTCTTCGTGTGCAAGCTTCAAAATGTTAACTTTTGTGCATTATGCTTACATTCGATGTGAATAGAAACAGAACTGTAAATTTTGTAGTTATAGCTGTACCTGGACACGCTTTGCTCTGGCTCGGTCTGCTTGAATGGAAAAGAAAGAAAAGAGAAAGTATGCGTTCCTCATATGTATGGGAATCGGATATGGTTTTAATCTCCTTTTCTCCCCTGTCTTTATCCATCACCCCCTCCCCCTTTCCTCAGCCCCCTCCTCTCCCTGTCCATCACCTCCTCCTCATCTCTTTGTCCATCTTCTCCTCCCCTCTTCCTTTCTCGATTTCCTCCTGCCCCCCCTTTCAGATCATCATCTCCTCTCCCTTTCTGTGTCCCTCTTCTCCCCTTTTTGTCCCTCTTCTTATCGCCCCCCCCCGCCTTTCTGTGATCTCTTCCTGCCCCATCTCTCTATCCATCTTCTCTTTCCCCGTTTTTTATGTCCGTTTCGTCCCAAATAATCTATGATCTATCCATCTCCTCTTTCTCTGTTTCTGACCTAGAGCTTTTGTCCTTACAAATTCTGTTTTTGTAGTAGTATTCTAATCATACACCATAGGCCAAAAATAATAAGTGCAACTTTCCTGTGTGCTAACAACTTTTCACTATTGTATATTTTATATATTAAAAAGTACATAGTCTGTATGTATCTAAACGTTTATAACCCCCTAAAGTGTAAAAATCTGAAGTAAATTGGAAAGGTATATTTGAGATATTTGGTAGCAATGTTTTTCTTTTATATATTACACGTACGTATTTATATATAAATATTTAAAAAGTTGGTACGTTGTGTCAAAATTTCAAAGTAATAGGTCAAGGACTTTCGGAGCTCACCGATTGTGAAAAAACCAACATTTACATTTTTATACTGTTTCCCTTTTTATTGCATAAGTACGCAGTACCTATTTTTTAATAATTTTAATATACAATCTTTTATAAATTTAATAATAGTAAAACGCCATTACAAAATATTCCAAGAAGTCGCATGTTATGTAAACACGCCTGTATTAGATTGCAACGGTGTTTCAGAATTTTAAAACAATCGGTCAAGATATTTCGGAGATTCACCGTTTTGAACAAACGAACATTTACATTTTGTTTGTATTGATTTAGATCATTTCCAGTAAATTATGTTAACCTTTACGTAAAGAATATACATTAGTTTATTTAAATACAATGTTTGCCAGTAATGTAAATAATTAGATTCGTTGCGTGCGAAAGTAATCGCTGTTCATTCTCGCCTTGTGGGAAAAGCATGTGTAAGAAATAGTCGTGTAGTCGTTTGTAAAGGGTAGACATGTTTTGTATTTAACTCAGGTTCATAGCTCTTGAGAGCAGCCGGCCGCGGTGGCCGTGCGGTTCTAGGCACTTCAGTCCGGAACCGCGTGACTGCTACGGTCGCAGGTTCGAATCCTGCCTCGGGCATGGATGTGTGTGATGTCCTTAGGTTAGCTAGGTTCTAAGTAGTTCTAAGTTCTAGGGGACTTATGACCTCAGATGTTGAGTCCCATTGTGCTCAGAGCCATTTGAACCAATCTTGAGAGCAGATGGAAGTTATTTTGTCAGCTACTTGTTCGAAGTGTTCATTAATACGGTACTTAGAAGACTGAAAATTGATTATTTCGTAGTTGGTGAGCGACCGAACTTTTACAGTAGTGAAAAGTTTGATTTCTTGGTACTAAAAAATCCGGAGACGACAAACGTCCGAAGACAACGAAGTCAACATGTAAATCTAGCCAAGTAGCAGGTACAAAGACTGTGTAATGTGAGCATGCCAACTTTTAAAATCCCTCAAATTGACATACATTTGTAGTTAGATTTGTCAGTGGTGGTTTGACCTTTAACTGAAAGTGGCATGTTAAACCTCGATGACACCCAACAACAAACTAGTTCTCTTATGAGATGGTGCACACTACGGCATACCTAGCAATGAAGATCTAATATATTCTGTCGCTCTGGACCGTGTTGACCGTCTCCATCTCAACTAAGTCTAGGAGGCCTCAGTACGTCAGTTTAAATTATCATATCGCTGCCTATATTATTTACGTTGAAGGACTCAGTCTCCATTTGCTGTTAAGATTCTGCAGACAGCAGTAACTGTCGAAGTATCATCTTATCTTACTTCAATGACATTAATATCATTGTTCACTAAATAGTGCTAATTTAAGTACGTTGCAGGTTTGCTTTCATTTGAAAAAATAATTGTCTAAAGGAAGATGTATTCATAAGCTAAGTTCACGTAAACTGTAATCATTGTTTACGATTACATCTGTTGTTATGAGAACCAAAGATAGTTGAACTTGTATATTAATATTTCTTACTGTGAAATCAACTGAGTAATTAATGAATATCTGTAGTATAACAAATTATTCAGTCACTTCTTTTTATAAACACGCAAACTTCTGAGATATTGAAACCTGCGCGCCAAGAAAGACCAGAGAATGTCGGTTCACTTGGTTCTACAATTTTAAATATACTTTTATGAACGTTTTGATTATGAACATCTAGTTTACACCACTTTAATCTTATTCTTCCGGGTGACAGTTTCGTCGAAAGTAGTCTCAGTGCGAAGTATAAATATGCAGCATTTTGGTAGTGTATGTTCCACGCAATTTCTTGAAGCTGTCGTGCACTGCTTTAAGATAAGAGATATAAATTTAATATTGATTTAATGAAGGTAAGTCGCAGATTATTAAAGAACCATTGCAGATCAGTAAGTTTCGTTTGCACCTCGTATAATAACAATGAATTTAGTTACGGAGTTCGGAGATAGAACGGGAAAAGAGGTGGTACTGGTACTACAAGTTCTCTCAGCCGCGTACTGTAAGGTGGTTTACGTAGTAATGGTTCAAATGGCTCTGAGCACTATGCGACTTAATTTCTGAGGGCATCAGTTGCCTAGAACTTAGAACTAATTAAACCTAACTAACCTAAGGACATCACACACATCCATGCCCGAGGCAGGATTCGAACCTGCGACCGTAGAGGTCGCTCGGTTCCAGACTGCGCGCCTAGAACCGCACGGCCACTCAGGCCGGCGTTTACGTAGTAGTTTCACCCCCAGTTCTGAAGGGAACTGTACTGCTACTGAGAGGGAACTGTCGTTAGGCGGAGTACGGACACCAAGGCTGCTGAAGCGAGGATTGTGTCACTTGTTTTGCCAGTTTTTCATCGTCTTTATTCTGGCGCTGACAGGTGTTTGCCTTGAGTCAGTGCGCTTGCGTCCGTCACGTGGTCAACGCTCTGTCAGAGGAGGCAGTGCTGCCGGGCAGCGACGAGGTGCCAGGGGCAGGAAGCCGTAGCATTTCGCACAAGACCCGATTTAGTGATTTGTGCACAACAGAAAGGTTTTGCATGTCTAAATATTCCGAGATTTCTTATCTAGATGTATATATGTATGTACGTATGTAAACACTAAGAGGAAACAAATCACATAAAACTTCTCTGGCAATTGATACGAAAGTAGAGTGTTATTATTCAGGGTTGTGTCAAACTCGCAAGTAAACATTCGACAGTGTAATTTTTTTGAGTCACGTGAGTATAGCCTTTAACTGCTGGAGGCTTGGTGATACTCTGACACTTGCGGCTTACGTTCTGGTTGAAGCACTTGCTCATTGACTACAAATGGATGATATGCCCGTTAGATCTTCTTCTCATAATTGTTTCGTAAATAAAAGATTGTAATGAGTGTGTGTATCGTTGTTAAGGGAAGGGACAGGATGGCAGCACAGTCAACTCCTCGCGAATTATACCAAGGCAACAGAGTTGAACGTTTCCGTCGGGTGGAACGTGTTACAAGCCCTCACACTATGAGACGCTGTTGAGAGGTTTAGAATGTAACCCAGGACACTGACGCAGTCTGGTGATCCGGGACTGTACGCTATAACGTGTACTCGCCATGCCGACCAAATGCACTCAAAGGAAAAAATAATAATAATAAAAGGACGCATGATGAAGGAATTGTCTGAATGGAACGGAAATCGGCAGATGTGGTGTACACGCACAGACAAACAAATGATTTCGAGTTCAGAAAAAATGGATGATTTATTCAAGAGAAGGAGCTTCATAAATTGAGTGATTCAATAACAGTTATTCTGTGAGACCTTAACTTTTCCCGGCGAATTGAATGTTCAAATAACTTACGGGTTTGCTGCCGGGTGACGTCGTCGAACACCGCCGATGTTTCGACAGGAGCACACCCTGCCATTTTCAAAGCACAAATGCAAGGACGCAGAAATGTGCAAGGAAATTTAATACCTCGGTTCACAGAGGAGAAACAAGGAAGACACCACACACAGAACAAGTGTCAACACAAACAAAGATAACCAACATCAGAAATATCGATAGTTATCTTTGTTTGTGTTGACACTTGTTCTGTGTGTGGTGTCTTCCTTGTTTCTCCTCTGTGACCCGAGGTATTAAATTTCCTTACACATTTCTGCGTCCTTGCGTTTGTGCCTTGAAAATGGCAGGGTGTGCTCCTGTCGAAATAGCGGCGGTGTTCGACGACGTCACCCGGCAGCAAACCCGTAAGTTATTCTGTTTGGTCATGGTTGATAGTTGTTGGGTGTGCTCCTTAGGGACGTAGTGCCAGATTCTGTCAAGTTGGCGCGTTGTATCGTCAGAATCCCGAGCGGTTGGGTGGCCACTGTACATGGTGCTCCAAACGTTCTAAATTGGAGAGAGATCGGGCGAACCTTGTCGAGCAAGCACGAAGACAAGCGGTAGAAACTCTTGCCGTGTGCGGGCGAAAATTATCTTTCTGGAATGTAAGTCCAGGATGGCTTGCCATGAAAGGGCACGAAGACAGGTCATAGAATATCGTCGACGTACCGCTTAGCTGTAAGGGTGCCGCGGATTACAACCAGAGGGTTCCTACTATGAAAAGGAATGGCACTCCAGATCGTAACTCCAGAACGTCGGGCTGTATGGCGGGCGACAGTCAGGTTTGTATCCACCGCTGTCCAGGTCGTCTCCAGACATGTCGTCGGCCTAGAGTATCATTGACTGGAGTGGAATTGTCTTCACTGGGCCGCGCGGTTAGAGCCGCCATGTCACTGACTGCTCGGCCCCTCCCGCCGGAGGTTAGAGTCCTCCCTCGGGCATGGGTGTGTGTGTTGTTCTTAGCATAAGTTAAAGTAGGGACCGATGACCTAAGCAGTTTGGTCCCTTAGAAATTCACACACATTTGAACATTTGTCTTCACTGGTGGGCCCCGCTTCGAATTGAGCCTCGATATTTTCATAAAAGGACCCCTTTTGTTGTCATTCGATGCACGCCTACAGCACAGCAGTACGTTGACGATATTCTACGCCCTGTTTTGTTGGTCTGCATACTGGGCTTGCATTTCTGCAACATTACGCCCGCCCGTACACGGCGAGAGTTTCTACTTGCCAAACCCTACCTTGGCCAGCAAGGTAGCCGGATTGCCCAACTGAGAACACCTGGAGCATTTTGGGTAGGGCCGTCCAGTCATCTCGGGATTTTCCATCTAACGCGCCAATTGAACACAATTTGCACGATGTCTCTCTGGAGTACATCCAACAACTCTATCAATCAGTGCTAAGCTGAATAACTGCTTCGATAATGACCAGATGTGGACCAATGCGTTTACTCAATTTGTAAAGCTCCTTCTCTTGAACAAAACATCCCATTTTTTCGGTAATTATAATCATTAGTTTGTTTGTACATGTACATCACAACTGCCAATTTCCGTCCCGTTTGGATAATTCGTTCGTGGGTCGTCGTTCTTTTTTTACTTAAAGCAGGACATGTCACGGCCTGTCAAACTTCACGCGGGTGGGTCAAGTCCCGGCCTGTGACTCGGCTTTGCTCGGTCCTTCTCGGAAATACCCGGAACATCGCGCGACATTTCACTCTGCATTGCAGTGCGGCATATTGCGGTCGGCACAACTTTAAGTTCGGCAGAATCGTGGTATCAGCGCTGTTTAAGTTATTTGTTCATGGTATGAAGAACGTCCACAGGCCCGGTGGCTTTTTACACAAAAGAGGCAATCTAGCGATCTATCGTCACAATGGTTTAAAATGTGTCGGAATGATAGAAGAGAGGGATGAGAATTTTCAGTTCGCATAAGCGACGACTATTACTTATTTGCTACTAAACGACGTTATAGTACCATGCCGAAAGAATTTTAACTTTTAGATGACTATAAAAGAGCAAAAAATTACAACGATCGAGAGACAGGCTGTATATGAAGAAGCAATTTGTGCTAAATTTGCAGGCATGGAGCACTTGAAGAAATTAGTGGTACGAATAGTAAAATTTCTGGTGTAATTCTCGCTATTGTTGAGTTTATAAAGGAAAAAGGGGAGTAGGAACGAAAATTAAAACATCCTTCCTGAGTGGATTGCAGACATCGCATTTTAAGTGGACTTGCTTGCACACTGTCCGTAGTACGACCTTGCATGGCAACTTCTTTCTGATTTGATAGGAATGCGTTTAAAAAGAAAATCACAATGTAAAAGTGGCACATTCTTATAAAAGCGATCCAGTTCCCTGAGCTCGCTGTCATTAAAGAGAGCGCGAGATTAGAAGAATTCATTGCGGCCTTGCAAGAACTGCAACTATAGTTTCACAAAGTTTTTGAAAACACCATCAGCCTTATATCTCTTTTCGAGGCCGTTTGCCGTTTCAGGTGAAAGCGCTCCTGTGCATGTGCAAATGTAACTGACTGATCTACAAGATAATTCCAGTTTTAATTACAAATCTTTTCACGTTAAAACTGTCAAGAACATCTACATTGATTTTCTCAGGTAGGTTTTTCAACTCTCCATAATGAGGTTACAAAAGTACTAAAATATATCGATCGACATATTCGTATGAAAGACGTGTTTTACTTTATGAAACCAAATAAGTCACGATTACGTGACTACTTGAGTGCGGAACTCTGTTAAATCCTCTGCGTCTGGCCGTTTGCTGGCAGTCTGTATCATACAAATATGTTTTCAGAGCACCAAAAATAATTAATGCTGAAAACTTGTTTTGTTTGCGATTTATGTTGTTGAGAAATGTGAAATATAAAACCAGGTCATATGTAGTACGACTGTAAGACATTTAAAAGCAGCCCGTTCGTTTTTTTTTTTTTTTTCTCTCGCGCTCTGACGTCGCTGCGTGGCGGTGGGGGAAATGTGAAGCGAGGCTGAGCTCCTTGGCATTCGGGCCCGGGCATGCCCTTCGAGCCGATATGTTGTCACCCCTGCCTTAGAGTGTGCTAGCGATGAGAACTATCTTAGCAACAAATTCTAATCGGGTGCCATTGTGGTGAGTGCCACCGCACAAACGTGAGTTAGCGGAGTGGGCTGCCGAGGCTGGTGGCATGACAGTCAGTTTGGTCCAGTGGTGTCAGGACACCATTTATAGGACGAAATTAGAAGCAGGTCAATTTATTGAGATGTTTAAGATTGTTAGTCGAGTGACGAAGTATCGTCAAATACTCTTAAAAAAATAATGGCACACACACGCATGAATATTTACATTATTCTGATCGAATTCCGTCATGGACAATCTTTACAGCATAAAAGTGCCCTGTATCAGTTACACATTATATCCATTTTGGAGTCAGAAAAGCTCATTGCGCATCCAGAAAATGGGAAATTTGGAAATTTGTGGTAAGGACTGTGGGACCAAACTTCTGAGGTCATCAGTCCGTAGGCTTACACACTAATTTAACTAACTAACGCTAAGTACAACACACGCACCCATTCCCGAGGGAGGACTCGAACCTCTGACAGGGGGTGCCGGGGAGGGGGGGGGGGGGCGCACGAACCGTGACAAGACGCCTTGGACCGCACGGCTACCCCGTGCGGCAGAAAATGGGGCACGTATCACGTACAATGACGTGAATGCTACAAGGTAACTATACAGCTGCGTGCCGTGAATTTCTGTAAATAAACGTTCGGAGGCGACCGTCGTCATTTTGAACGTCATTCGCCACTGTTAGTGGTATTCCCAGTGACGATCAAGTCCCAGGCTCAGACAGCATTAGGACAGTCGGTGTTGGCATTAGCGACCAGAGAGGTGGCACTTGTTGCCTTCGCAAATTTTGGCACTGACAGACTTAATCTAAAACGTTTTTTTCACAGTTACGAAAAATCGCGTTGTTAATTCTCCTAAATTCTTACATACATACAAGGCTATTACAAATGATTGAAGCGATTTCATAAATTCACTGTAGCTCCATTCATTGATATATGGTCACGACACACTACAGATACGTAGAAAAACTCATAAAGTTTTGTTCGGCTGAAGCCGCACTTCAGGTTTCTGCCGTGAGAGCGCTCGAGAGCGCAGTGAGACAAAATGGCGACAGGAGCCGAGAAAGCGTATGTCGTGCTTGAAATGCACTCGGTCAGTCATAACAGTGCAACGACACTTCAGGACGAAGTTCAACAAAGATCCACCAATGCTAACTTCATTCGGCGATGGTATGCGCAGTTTAAAGCTTCTGGATGCCTCTGTAAGGGGAAATCAACGGATCGGCCTGCAGTGAGCGAAGAAACGGTTGAACGCGTGCGGACAAGTTTCACGCGTAGCCCGCGGAAAATTGGCTCATGCCAGAACTGGAGACCGACAGCGCCGACTTCATCTTTCAACAGGATAGTGCTCCACCGCACTTCCATCATGATGTTCGGCATTTCTTAAACAGGAGATTGGAAAACCGATGGATCGGTCGTGGTGGAGATCATGATCAGCAATTCATGCCATAGCCTCCACACTCTCCCGACTTAACCCCATGCGATTTCTTTCTGTGGGGTTATGTGAAAGATTCAGTGTTTAAACCTCCTCTACCAAGAAACGTGCCAGAACTGCGAGCTCGCATCAACGATGCGCCGAGTGTGGGAGGAACTTAATTATCGGCTTGATGTCTGCCGACTCACTAAAGGGGCACATATCGAACATTTGTGAATTCCTAAAAAAACTTGTTGAGTTTTTGTATGTGTGTGCAAAGCATTGTGAAAATATCTCAAATAATAAAGTTATTGTAGAGCTGTGAAATCGCTTCAATCATTTGTAATAACCCTGTATTTAATATGGGCGCTGATACTCATTTCATCGAGCGTTTCAAAATCACCATCATCAGAGGTGGCCAGGCGGTTAAACGTCGATCGTTTGTCAGAACCAATGATCTATAGAGTGGCACAAGGAAGTGTTTGGGATAAGAGTTACCTGGTTCGCGAAGTGGAGGTGTGCCTGAGATGGTAATGCGAACGATGCCAGCAAAGAAGCGCCAAAGGTGATGGGGTCACGGAGGACCCCTGTAAAGGAAAGCGGATGTCTGCCTGCGTCACTGCGGTGCGGTGTTAATCAGACGGGCGCCGACACCGGCAGTGATCACTGCCAATTAACGCCGGCGGCGCCCGATGACGTCAGCGCCTACCACCTGGACGGTATCGCGACTAGGCGCCTGCTAGGCTCAGTTGGTAAGGGTGTTCAGCCCTAGAGACACACCAAAATGTAATTTCGGGAATACATTTGTCTAGGTGACACAGTTAAGTGATTAACATTGAAAGATCACAGGTTAATGTAAACGTGAGATCAGCCATTGCAAATGTGAAATGCAGGTACATTAATAACCCGTGTAACCGCCAGAATGATCAGTGCAATCATGCAAACATGCAGATGCCGGATGTCAGTCATTTCGTGTGATGGGAGTTCCATGCCTATTGCAGGTGGTCGGTGAATAAAAGGATGGTTAACAGATCACGCTGGAGTTGCTCGATGGTGTCTGTCCTATATTTGGTCGATTCGAGACAGGTCCGGTGATGGAGCAGGCCAGAGGCAGCATATCGACACTCTTTCAGAGCATGTTGAGTTACAACAGCGGTTTATGGACGAGCGTTGTCCTGTTGCAAAACACCTTCTGGAATACTGTTAATGAGTGGCAGCGCAAAAAGTCGAATCACCAGATTGACGTACAAATTTGTAGTCAGGGTACGTGGGATCTGCAATTAAAGGAAAGATTCGGACAGCATAGAGGCCTATTTTTTAAAAAAAAATTCTAATAACTGATTCCTCGCATTTGTCTGAATATGCAGTTTACAACCGAAATGTATGTTTCTGAATGAATTCCCTTGAAATAACGTTAAAATATGTTTTCCTTTGCTTCATAATATCAAATAATATCGTGAGAGACATAGCGAGGAAAGCCGAGCCGATTCTCGTTTGTTTAATTTCATTTCAGTGCATTTTGTGCGCGTGAGTGTTACTGGCTTGGAAAGGAGTAACGAAGGAAGGGAAATTTCAGTGTCGCCAAGAAAGACGTCATTATATTTTGCGTTAAGCAAATTAGGATTGCGGAAAAAGATTTAAACTCCGGTGTACCCGAATCGGAGTCCAGTGTCTTACCACTACGCCACCAGGGGCGCTGCAAAACTTAACTTTCGGCATAAATTTATTTTACCACCGGAATTTGATCAAGATGGCCGCCCGAGGTGGCCGAGCGGTTAAAGGCGCTACAGTCTGGAACCGCACAACCGCTACGGTCGCAGGTTCGAATCCTGCCTCGGGCATGGATGTGTGTGATGTCCTTAGGTTAGTTAGGTTTAAGTAGTTCTAAGTTCTAGGGGACTTATGACCACAGCAGTTGAGTCCCATAGTGCTCAGAGCCATTTGAACCATTTTTTTGATCAAGATGATCCCAGCTCTAGGTCCTCTGCTTAAGCTGGTGTTAAGAGGGCGAACTGTGTGTGCATGTAATGCTTTCGAACCATGGTGGATGGCATGTATCTTCCTATGCATGTTATCTTTTTCGTTGCGTTTTATTGCCCAGTACAGATGAATCAGTACACCGCCCTTGAATGTGTTACACAGCTAGCTGCAGAGTCCTTTCCAGCTCCTGCTTATCGTCCGCCAATAAACACTGTTAACACGTCGTTGTAAATTGATTTGAGCGCCACCGCAAATTGACTCTCACTTTCTTAATTGTGCGTTCCCCAGCACGATAGCCATCGGCAAATAAATCCCGAACCAACTAACAACTAGTTTTTTACTCTGAATATTATCGGTCACTGCTTTTCCAAGGCATCCTCGCAGATTAGACTCCCTCTTTGCAATAATGTGCACCCACTGTGGTGATATAGTCAAGTCTATTAAACTAGAAGTTCTTCATAGATGATTGTAATTCTAAGGTTAAGAAGATTTTTATTTACCCCCATGCGAGAACAAAGGCTATAAGTTATCTTCAACGTCTATTATTTATAAAAATTGCTTTCCTTTGAGCTCCCAAACCTCCACAGGACTTGCAGAAGCACTGCACCGCTTTCATACGAAGTATAGCACTTCTAACGATTTGCTCAAGGTGGAGTAGGTTTTAATTAACTGTTGACTGCGAGGTCGTGAGAGATTCAGCATTTATTTATGAGAACTTGCAGGGGAGCTGCATCTTTATTCGGTGAACATCCACTAACGTATTGTGAACAACTCGATATTTTTATTTAGAGCATTAAAATAGATGTGATCCATATACAGGATGATTCAGCTGCCGCTACCGATGTGGTTTTATGCAAGCCGCAATGTATGGCCTTCAAAAACTAAGTGCAAAATATTCATATTCTCTCGCGCGCTACACGCGACATGTTATTCTTACGTAAAAAATGAACAGGACATTGTTGCAGAAAATTTAATGTAATTAAAGTTCTGTCATACGTGTTCGCTGAAGGCCACGGTTTTCGAGTTATTTAAGAAAAACGTACAAAAGTGATCTTCAAACGCACCTCTACCCCCACGCTCATCCCTCACAAATTAGGATTTCTACCATGTTGTTAGAGACATTCCCTCCCACTGTACGAAAACTGCCGACTACGCGAACTATTCCCGATATCGACCTCTTTTCGTCTTAATTGATTGGGCTATTGCGGCACCACCCTAATACTATTTCGTTAACATTTTTAATTTAAACGTGGTCGTGAGTTTAATGAAAGAAAAACGGTTGCTAAACGCTACGCTAGAACTAATTATGTTGACAATTTGATCCAAATTTAACCTTTACCAACACAGTAGTTTCGTAGTCAGAAGGTCTGACGTATAAAACCATGTAATTGTTTATTTTATGCCGGTAAAATTCACAAAATTGTCGTTTGTGTAAATTTTACCAATCTATAAGTGCACGAATAAGCCAGTCCCGTGATTTGGCCTGTCAGTGGGGACATACTAGAAATCGTGACCGCTGGGGTCTGAGTGTGAGAATGAGGGACCGTTTGAAGGTTAGTTTTGTACATATTTCTTGAATAACTCGAAAACTACGGCGTCTAACAAAAACGTATCGCAGTACGAAACTTAACTACATTAAATCTTTATCTCCGACATAACTGACACACCCTCCCTTCCTCCCTCCCTCCCTCCCTCCCTCCCTCCCGTGCTAACCATCTTCATCTCAGTGTAGCACTTGGACGCAACATCCTCAGTTATTTGTTGGTTATAATCGTGTCTATGTCTTCCTCTACAACTTTTACCCTCTACAGCTCCCTCTAGTATTTAGAAGGTTATTCTTCGTGTCGTAACCCATGTCCTGTCATTCAATCCCTTCTTTTCGTCAGTATTTTCCTAGTGTCCCTTTTCCAGCCGATTCTACAGAGAACCTCGTACTGGCCCACCTAATTTTCCTTCTGTACCACCACATCTCAACTACTTAAATTCTCTTCTGTTTAGGTTTTCAAACAGTCGAAGGTTCACATCCATACAATGCTCCTCCCAACGTACGTCCCCAGAAATTTTTCCCTCAAATCAAGACCGATGTTTTACGCTAATAGTCTCCTGGCTCCGATGTCATGCTAAATACATATGTCAATAGTATACAATTCGGTTGAAACTGCGTGGACTCACGAACGATACTGCCATGTCTGAGTATAAATTTTGAACAGCCAGTTCTCCTATGAAAGGTTTGGTTGCCTCTGGTTTCCATAAATAACTCAGGTGAATACCAAAGTAGTCCCTTTCAACACACTTTTGCAATAGAATTCCTACTTGCAGTAACGTCACTTGAAACACTTTAAACTTCAACACTTATTTTGGCGACAAAGATGTGTTGTACTACCTACAGCAGATATCATCTGCATTTGTTTGACGTCTGATGAGACAAACGACTGTCCATTCAAGACGTGGGTTTTTGCGAACGAAAAAACGAACTTCTTGCCTTATTCGTATTTTGCCAATTTAAGTTCATTGCAGATTTGCTGAGGCCATTGTCTAAAATGTGGCTTATCGATGTTCGGTAGACATACTCTCTCGTGAAGGTGAAACTCACCTGCGTGTGTGCGATTAAGATAAGGAACAGGATAAAGTGGCTATGTAGTGGGCGTCGGTCAGTCTTGCAGACTCATATAAGCAATATTTGTAATAATGCTAATTCTGCGAAGGGCGCTCAATAAGTAATGCAACAATTTTTTATTTTCTTTCGGAAAGCAGGTTGGTTCTATTCAGGGCTCCAATACATCATATTATTCCCCACTCTTTTGGCTACAAAACACTATTTTGCAACACAATCTCCGTTCAATGCGTCAGCATTACACCAAAGAACTGGGAGGACCTATATGCCCGCATGGTACCACTGTATTGGTCAACGTCGAAGCCAACGTCTTGCTGCATCAATACGCTCCCCATCATCTATGTACTGCATCCCCGGAGTGCAATTTTCATCCCTCATTGAGTGGCCGCATGTTCCAACATTGCACGAGTCACAGCTGTGTTCCGCCGTCCGTCACGCCGGCGATTGGGCAGTTTTGCGCGACCTTGATGAGATGATGACAGGTGCCTCGCCCAACGACTTACCGCGCTTTTGTTCACTGCCAGGTTTCCGTAGACATTCTGCAAGCGCCTATGGCTATCTGCGATGCTCTGGTTTTCCGTCAAAAGAAACTCAATGACAGCTCTGTGCTTGGAACGGACCTACTTTACAAAATCCATTTTGAAGGCTGTGTATACCGCCGCCATCCATCGGAAATTCATGAAACTGTAGGGGCTGAAGCATTGCTTTCAAACGAAACTGACCGAGAAAATATGTGTTGCATTAATAATTGAACACTCGTCGTATTTACTTAAAAATGGCTATTTCTAATGAAGGATTGGTTTAAAGTAACTCGGAAAGCTGTCTAGATAAAGACATTGTAATTTGCTTTCTCTCTTTTTTTTCCTAGAAAGGAGCGGTAGATTGTTGGACAGAATTTCCTCCCCCTCTCCCCCCCTCCTCCGCGCACTTCGGCATTGCTTTATTCTACAAGCACTAACGACGGATATAGCTAATGAAGTACCACGTGTACTGTAAAATTTATGGCGGTAATAATGTATTCCACGCCCCTGAGGGTGAATTAGTAAGATCCTCCAAGTAACTGCCCTGTAGCAGACTGGCACGGTTTCGCATGCGAAGTGCTGCTATCTCGCCCGTTCATCGAAGCTGGGAGAGTGCCTTATAACAGCATATCTCGCATTAAGTACAGGCGTTGCGTGTCTGGCCTCCACAACCTCTAGAGAAGTCACGAATCGGGAACAGACTAAATCGATGTGGGTCAAAAAGTAGAATGAACGCCTCGGTCCTAGGTCCGTGCGTTGCCCCTCCGCTGCAGCTAAGGCTATGCTGAATAATCCAGTCCTCCGTTGAAGAGTAACTTCCTGGGGCCATGGGGGACACGAAGCAAAAGCTAGCTTTATTCGACCCACAACTTTTCTTCGAATAGCATATGTGACTGTTACATATGTGACAGACATCCACGCCGGTGGGACGGGTCGTATGTTTCCACCAGAACTTACTACGATGTAGAAGAGAGACAGCAATTGCATTTAGTTGGAGGGGGAGATACTGGTACGGTCGTCGCTGATACACAGAGCGTAAGGTGCTCCCATAACGACGAACATAGAGGGCTTCCCACGTAACATGGCTAGTGACTGGTACGGAACGCTCCTGATAAGCATGTTTTTAGAAGCTCCTCCGCCTCGACCATAAATTTTACTATGTGACGTGATTTCTCGTAATATTTCGTGAACAGCGGAACAAGAATCCCTAGCAAATACACTATTAGAGGGGCTAGCATGTATATTAGTGGTTTATACTGGTAACTTTATCGGCCGAGGAATTATTTCTATAATGGAAGAGTTTGTAAGGCAACTGATAGCACTAGAAAAGAGCATTCTGATACAGTACATAATACAATGAGGTGACAACTAGGGGATACCTCCTAATATCGTGTCAGAAATCTTTCCGCCATGCGTAATGTAGCAACACGACGGGGCATGGACTTAACAGTCGTTGAAAGTCCCTGCAGAAATACTGAGCTATGCTGCCTCTGTAGCCGTCCATAATTGAGACAGTGTTGCCGGTGCACGATATTGTGCACGAACTAACCCCTCGATTATGTCCCATAAATGGTCGACGGGAGCCACGCTGGGCAATCTGCGTGGCCGGATCATTCACTCAAATTGTCCAGAATTTCATTCAGACTAATCACGAACAATTTTAGCCCGGTGGTACTGTTATTTATTAAAAATTCCGTCTTTGTTTTGGAACAGGAAGTCCTTGAATGGCTGAAAATGTCGTCTAAGTAGCTGAATATAACCATTTCGAGCCAATGGGACCCAGTGCGTCCCATGTAAACACAGCCCACATTATTTTGGAGCCACCACCAGCTTGCACAGTGCCTCGTTGATGATGATAAGCTGATGGAGTCTGCGCCACACTCGAATCCTACTATCAGCTCTCACCAACTGAAATCGGGACTTACCTGACCAGGCCACGGTTTTTCAGTTGTCTGAGGACCAACCGATATGGCGACGATCCCAGGAGAGGCGCTGCAGGCTATGTCTTGCTGTTAGCAGAGGTACTCACGTCGGTCGTCTTTTGCCATAGCTCATTAACGCCGAATTTCGCCGCACTGTCCTAACGGATACGTACGTCCCACGTTGATTTCTGCGGTTATTTCAGGCAGTGTTGCTTGTCTGTTAGCACTGACTACTGTACGCAAATGCCGCTATTTTCGGTCTTGTAAGTGAAGACCGTCGGCCACTGCGTTGTCTGTGGTGAGAGATGATGATTGGAATGTGGTATTCTGGGTCACACTCTTGTCACTATGAATCTTGGAACATTCAGTTCCCCTAAGATTTCCGAAATGTCCCATGCGTCTAGCGCCAACTACCATTCCTCGTTCAAAGTCTGTTTATTCTCGTCGTGCGGCCATAATCACGTCGGAAGCCTTTCCACATGAATTACCTGAATACGAATGACATCTCCGCTAATGCACTGCGCTTTCATACCTCGGGAACGTATTACTACAACCATTTGTAGACATGCGAATCGCTGTCCATTGAGTTTTGGTCATCTCAGTGCAATTTTCATAGTAGAACGTTGCCCTAAAATAGCTAATAAATGTTACGTGAGAGACCGAAGTCTGCCGGCAAACCGCAGTTTCAGTCTTGATAGGCGAATTCTACACAAAACCGCGGTTTGTTGACAATTTCCAACCTCACAGTCAGCGCATATCGTCCTTACTTTTGCGTAAAGTTTCTTAATGTACATTAACCTGTGCTGCGTCCACCCAGCTTCTCTTTCAAGAATCTGTCGAGTACTTTCTCTAATGATACTGTCTCGTTTGAGTCAATCTCTCCAGTATCTCGCTTGATACAAACGTTAAGAGTATTAGCAATACAAGGAAATACATGCCCCTTTCGCGTATTACAAACTCTAGTTGGTTATCTTGAAGCGTCCGTGAAATATTGAGTGCACTTACGTCACGTGATAAACGCTGTAAATTAAACACCAAAACAAATTTCTTTAGTGAGTAGATGAGAGGACTAATAACAAAGCTAATAGTATGTTTAAAAAAATACTTTGCACATTAAATGTCAGGTTTCCGAAACAGAAATGGATGCAGTCCTGGCCGACGCGTTTCGCTGCTATCGCTTCTGTATTGACATGACTGTACGCTCCGACTCCCGTTATACTGCTGTGGTAACTACATACTCAGTTTTCCTGTCAGTGACTTTGGATTCCAGAATTATATTATGAGTGGAAAATCAGTGTGTATCAATTTATTGAAGAGCATGTCCATTAACAGTAGAACGTTTATTGGGTTGAATTGAGAGAAACATTCCTGTACTGAAAAAAAGTATTTTGTTACTACTCAGTCGTTTTACCTTGCCTATCTTGTGCTCCAGATGAAGTGATTTTATAAATAGCCGTCGTGAGATTCAGGAGGAGGAGGTGTACGAATCAATGAATCTCGTCAGAAATGTCTTCTATTTGCGTAGTACACTAGTTTTTGCTTCGAATTCTGAACTTTTGTACAGAAAGTACAAATCATTCGGCAAGTTTGTGAGTAGTATTCAGCTACAAAAAATGTCGCAACATGCATACTTATTTTCAAACTATACGACACTGAAGAATAATAAAGGACAAGTTGACAAATTGGTGTACGTGCGACAGTTCAAGAAGGGGATATTTTGATCTCTGGAAGAATTAAA
Source organism: Schistocerca piceifrons (assembly GCF_021461385.2). Lineage (NCBI taxonomy): Eukaryota > Metazoa > Arthropoda > Insecta > Orthoptera > Acrididae > Schistocerca > Schistocerca piceifrons. The sequence goes on from NC_060141.1 coordinate 544,264,971, forward strand.
AACTGAGGATTAAAAAAGACTCTGGAAATTGAATGCGGAATTCCGAAGTACGTTTCCAATGTGGAATGGAATGCCTGTGTTATAAAATATGACACAATAACCCTTTCGCAGAACGCCGTTATGGACGTAATAATTTTTTTCTTTCATTTATCTTGGTAAGAGTGGCATTTTTAAGCATACAGTAGTTGAATGACTAAACCTGTTTATCGTCTGCAACATCTGTAACCTATTATGTGTTCTGCTAGTGTTATCTTAAGCCCGAAACATTAGAAAATTGAATTTCTCTTTACTCGTTGGAAAGGAGAGACCTGAGAAGAACGAGAGGGGCAGGAGAACAGATAAGACTGAACGCAGAAAGAGTATGTGACTGAGACACTGACACAAATACTGTACGGAATCTGCTGCATAACTGACGACATAGAATACGATCTAAAGGAAGAAGAGTGAAGGACGTTAGGAAACAGAAGCTACGTGTAGGCGAAGACTGCAACATGTGAAGAATCTGACCTGTGCTGGCGGGGATGGTGGGTGGTGGTGGTAAATTGTTCTTTACATGGAGAGTTCATAGGTGAGTTCAAATTACCGTTAGTTAACATTCTGACAGTGCTGCTTACACTGGCGAATAAAAATGGACATATCAAGCTTCAAGTGAGAAGTTTATTACACGTTTGTGTGCGATTGGTACTGTGGACACAAGGATACCCAAAAGGCATACTGAGATTTATGTTTAAACAGAATTGACTTTTATAAATAGCTGACGGCGCAGCAATGACTGTGTTCTTTTCACACAGGTTGTAATAAATTTAGCCTAACTCGACGCTGATGAGCTACACTCTTGGCGCGTTGCCGAACTCCAAGAAAAAGAAACCGAAAGCGAGCACGTGCGCGCCAGGACACTGAAGTCAAGTCACAAAAAGCCAGCGACCGTTCCGTGACCTCACCACGAGGCATGGCGGCTTTAAAGGTGACCTCCTGACGTAATACGGCCGCTGCGACTTTTCGAGGGATGCCAGACCTTCTCCCTATCGATTGGAACGAACTGGCGTCTGGCATGAATATTCACGGCGTACTAGGCCGTGACTCGATGGCCCTGGTACGTGACACTCTGTCGCACGCGGGGGTCAGGCCGGACGGCTCATCAGAGGCCATTACGAGAAATCAATACACCATCAGGGTGTATCGGGGAAATGTCATTTCAGCAAACTCACTCTCGTGGATAAGAGAGGGGCAGTGCACACATTAAAGGGCTGTAACCCGTATTAGGAAGCAGCGGGCTTCGAATACTTTTGTGCTCACTCCAGTACAGGTTGCATAATTTCACTAAATCAATTTGAGCCATACTTGAAAATATTTGTCAGACCTGCGCCTCTGATGACATTAATACACTACTGGCAATTAAAATTGCTACACCAAGAAGAAATGCAGATGATAAACGGGTACTCATTGGACAAATATATTATACTAGAACTGACATCTGATTACATTTTCACGCAATTTGGGTGAATAGATCCTGAGAAATCAGTACCCAGAACAACCACCTCTGGCCGTAATAACGGCCTTGATACGCCTGGGCATTGAGTCAAACAGAGCTTGGATGGGGTGTACAGGTGCAGCTGCCCATGCAGCTTCAACACGATAGCACAGTTAATCAAGAGTAGTGACTGGCGTATTGTGACGATCCAGTTGCTCGGCCACCATTGACCAAACGTTTTCAATTGGTGAGAGATCTGTCTCCAGAAAGGCCCGTACAGGACCTGCAACATGCGGTCGTGCATTATCCTGCCGAAATGTAGGGTTTCGCAGGGATCGAATGAAGGGTAGAGCCACGGGTCGTAACACATCTGAAATGTAACGTCCACTGTTCAAAGTGCCATCAATGCGAACAAGAGGTGACCGAGAGGTGTAACGAATGGCACCCCATGCCATCACGCCGGGTGATACGCCAGTATGGCGATGACTAATACACGCTTCAAATGTGCGTTCACCGCGATGTCGCCAAACACGGATGCGACCATCATGATGCTGTAAACAGAACCTTGATTCATCCGAAAAAATGACGTTTTGCCATTCGTACACCTAGGTTCGTCGTTGAGTATACCATCGCAGGCGCTCCTGTCTGTGATGCAGCGTCAAGGGTAACCGCAGCCATGGTCTCCGAGCTGATAGTCCATGCTGCTGCAAACGTTGTCGAACTGTTCATGCAGATGGTTGTTGTCTTGCAAACGTCCCCAACTGTTGACTCAGGGATCGAGACGTGGCTGCACGATCCGTTACAGCCATGCGGATAAGACGCCTGTCATCTCGACTGCTATTGATACGAGGCCGTTGGGATCCAGCACGGCGTTCCGTATTACCCTCCTGAACCCACCGATTCCATATTCTGCCGACAGTCATTGGATCTCGACCAACGCGAGCAGCAATATCGCGATACGATAAACCGCAATCGGGATAGGCTACAATTCGACCTCTATCAAAGTCGGAAACGTCATGGTACACATTTCTCCTCCTTACACGAGGCATCACAACAACGTTTCACCAGGCAACGCCGGTCAACTGCTGTGTGTGTGTATGAGAAATCGGTTTGAACCTTTCCTCACGTCAGCACGTTGTAGGTGTCGCCACCGGCGCCAACCTTGTGTGAATACTCTGAAAAGCTAATCATTTGCATATCACAACATCTTCTTCCTGTCTGTTGAATTTCGCGTCCGTAGAACGTCATCTTCGTGGTGTAGCAATTTTAATGTCCAGTAGTGTATCTGCGGGACATCAAACTGTGACTTACCTGTCACCTGTTCTTTTCCTTCTGAAGGCAACATCAGTAGTTCTTTGTTATTACCTGTCCTTTGTCCCAATGATAAGTCACAGTATAAAGGTTTTTCATTCATGAGATGAGAATATATCAAATTCTTTTTGCAGCCATTCCTTCTCAGTTGTCAGTTCAATGCTGCGTTGATCTTTAAGATAAGACTTTTCGTCTTTAGCAACATACTTTTACTATTTAATCCAACTGTTTTAGGTGTATTCAGTGGTTTACAAAGGAAATGATGGTTAGTAATTATTAAGTATGAAAAAATTTCCTTTTGGATCGTTTGTTGTTCTTAGCAGACAGTGATTATTGTGAAGTGAAGCTGTATTGGTTATATAAGAAAACAAGAGGGTACCGATAGCGTTTGGTAACTGTATTGTTGATGACTGACCAACTGAATTTGTTGTATTGATAATATTTGCACACTTCCTTCTCAGTTGCTAGCTTGTCACTGTTTGTCACAAACAGAATTTGCCAAACTGTTACTCTTGTCAAGAAGTACACCTATTACTCATCTTTTGCAACTGATTATTTTTTCTATTCAAACAAATACGCCTCGTGTATTTGTTTAGGCACCTTCAGGGATTTGTTTGTTGTTCATTTGAGCGCCCCACAAACCAAACATCATCATCAGGGTTTTGTTTACAAAGAAAATTATTTGAATAACAATTAAGTGTTTGAGTATAAACATTTTGTTTAAAGTTGTATTTATATAGGTAAACAATGTACTATAACAGCACATTTAGGTTAACTCATATATTGATTGTTCAGTACGGTACATAGATACAGATCTGCTATCTTGTTATATGTGCTAATTGACTCTCTTAACATCTCTAAATTCAAAACTCTCTTGTATTAAAGAGAAAACTACACTTAGTTTCACCACTTGATAACCACGTTAACTTGGGCGGGTTCATGGAAAGTTATGAACTGACAGGCTTAAATTTATTGAGAGAATCAAAAGTAAGCGTAATTATTGCACAGAAGAGATCGCTTATAAAAACCTTGTTAGTCTAATTTCCAAGTGTTATATGGTAGTATGGAACCCTAATCGAGTATAATTAGTAGGAGCGCTAGAAGAGATTCGAAGAAGACTCTTGAGGAAGGTTCGACAGTGTGCTGTAGGTTCTCAGACAAGTGAGAGATTCGAGGACTTAACTAACAGAACCCAGTACGTTGTCCTGGAAAGCGAATGTTCATCAGAGGCAAGAGTATCGTCAGAAGTGCCCCAGGGAAGTGTGATAGGATCGCTCATTTTCTCTATGTCTTTAACGGGGATAGGTTGCGCAGCAGCTAAAGATACTAAAATGCTCGGAAAAGTATAGCGCACGGGAAAAGTGTCGTCGCTGAGAGACTGTAGGATGATACTCCATGACTTGGACATATTTTGTATTTGATGTGATGAATGGTACCTTTCTCTTAATGTGAAAAATGTAGATCAATGCAGATGAGCAGAAAACAGTCCAGTTCGAATACAATATTAGTGGTGTTCTGCTCGACACAATCATGTCTGTTAAATACGTATCTAAACGTATGGTTGCGAAGCGACATGTAAAGGAACCAGTAAGTGAGATCGGTTGTAGGGAAGCCGAATAGTAGATTTCGATTTATTGGCAGAAGTCTAGGAAAGTAAATTTTATGTACCTAGTGGACACGTGTGCCATTCGTTCAGTATTGCTGGAGTGTTTGGGATCCACACCGTGTCGGTTTAAAGGAAGACATCGAAGTTGTTCAGAAGCGTGTTGCTACATATGTTATTCATACTGACAGTCGTTTTTTCCCTCGCTCCATACGCGAGTGGAATAGAGAAGGGTATAACGAATAACGATGCCCCGTATGGTGGCTTCATCGAGTAGGTTCATAGTTACGTATTTAAAAGATATGCCAGATTCGTCTCGTGTTTATTGAGTAAGCATGACACTAGTACAGAAACACTGGAAAAATTAAGGTGGGAGACTCCAGAAGAAAAAAGATGTGCACAGTAGAAAGCATTAATCTCAAAATTCGAAGTTTTCACGTTGCAAAACTAGATAGTGGTTTCTTCCAGTACACAATTCGAGCAGTGACCACGTTGGCTTGACAAGTACGGGTGTAGATGTAGAATTGAAGGAGGGGAATGGGGGCAGTAGACCAGGGATGCTGGGATTGGGATAGGTGCCGGGCTAGTGGAGCAGTCCTCGTGTAGCTTTGCACGGTCTCTCAGTAAACTTGATAGGCCCGTCTCATCCAGGTGGCAGAAGACACAATCTCTTTGTAGGTAAGGAACAATCATTAATACTTTCATTTGTAAGACGAGTAAATCTTACTCTAAAGATCAATATAGCTTTGACGATCACATGAGAAGGAATGCCTGCAAAAATTAACAACAGATTCTACTACATATTGTTGATCTGATAAATTAAATCATTATAATGTGCAGTGTTTACCTATTGCAAGGGCAGGTTGCGCTTCTTTGAGAGACAGCCCGTGATGGTTTTATTAACTGAGCATGAAAGCGTTTTGTAGATGGTTACTAAATGCGGACGATAAACTCGAAAAAGGTAGCGTGCACTATGCGAAGCAGATTAGGAACTTAGAGTGTTCAGTATTCTAAAATGGTGATGAAGCTAATCAACTATGCGGAGGTTGTAAGTATGGATACACTGTGGGTAATGGAATGCTTGAGCCTAAATGCAGATGCTACCCAAGTCTGCAGATTGCGCTGTTGTATTTGACCAAGAACGGCAACTTGTGCCGCGTCCACAATACGTTGTAGGTGTCGGTCGTGGTCAGAACACTGCTGTGTGTAGTTGTTAGTGCGTTATGTAGGAATAAGTGAATTCGAATATGGGCTAATTGTAGATGCTCTTATGGTAGGTAGTTCGGTAAGCATGGTAGCCGAAGTGCTTGGTGTTTCAAGAGGCACAGTATCGAAGATTGAGTCCCTTTTTATACTGTTTCCAACTTCTTGCCGAGTTCACACCCGAAGAGTGGAACATGGAGGGGGTTAGATGATTATTTGGGCGTGGTTCCCAGCGAGGTCGCATTACTGGCATGGATTATGTGACCATTTAGGCTTATCAGGTCTTTCCCATACTAGAGCGTTCCCATGGTAATGCTGTGGCCTAAGACGACAGGGCCCCTCTTCACACAGCTCACATCGTCCAGGACTGTTTTTTTTTTTATCTCGAGGAGGTATTATTGCATGTCCTCTGGCCACCAGTCACTTTTTATAGAGCTTTTGCGGCCTGCTTTGGAGAGAGAGGTACGTGATTGCCATACATCTCCATCATCGTTACCTGAACGTCACTAGTTTGCAGGAAGGGTAGTATAGGATTCCCTTGAAAACCACACAGGACCTGTATTATCTTTTCCGAGACGACTAGAAGCTGTTTTGAATGCCAATGGTTTTCCGACAAAGGCATGGTAATGTGTTTTTGGTGTTAATCAGTGGCGCCCTCAGTGCAGACGTAGAAATTCTTGCATTGCGGTGTAATTTATATTTGTTTGTTTCTCAAAGAAGTAGCTATGAAATACTGTGCCGCGAATGCTTGTAACTGTCTGGATAACTACTCTGCTCGCAGTTACTCACTATAACCCACTATGGAAACATATCTACGGTGTATTTACCCCTGTATTACAGTGTCTTCAGACGAAAACCTGTCTGAGAATAGTGTTTTTCCTCTTCACAAAAGAATTAGCAGCCTCCTACAGTGTTCAAGAACAACACTTGGCTCTTGTAACATTCTTTTCTTGTATGCCTATTTGCGGGTGGAGGGCGGAAGAAAACAATTCACTCTTTCAGCTAGCTGCAATTTCATTGTGTGTGTTCGGCATCTTTAATGAAAACATACTCTTAAGCGTGAAGAGCGGAACTTCCGGTATTGCAGTTCGAGATTGTGTTGGTACCCTTATTATCCTCACTGAAGCACTGCTGTCTGCATTGTTGTTAAAGTACTCTTCCATACTAACCACTGTTGTCAGTATCTATTATTTTGTTGAGCGGAACATACAATTGAACAATTTATTCGTAGTTGACTGCAAGCGTGGCATCGTTCGCGTTTTTAATCGATCCCTAAGGACTTATTTTATACGTGTCTTTATTGCCTTGCATTTCTAATGTGTGAAATTATTGTAGCAGACACGATTACATTTCTTCTATGTAACCAGATACAATTAGAAACTAACGTTAATGTGAAGTTCACTTTGTGACTGCCTCATAAATGGGTTAGTAATAATGATGACTGCAGTATGGTAATGCACTTACTTTTTTACAATAATGTGAGTGCAGTTAACATTTAAGGTAACTTTGCTATTAAACGGGAGCAGCGATAGGCTAAAACAGAGCCAAGATACCAGTACCGAAATGAAGAATATTTGACGAAGTAGTTAATCGCTCCGTGGAAGAGGAAGAAATAACAAGAAAACGTTAGCAGAATGGAAGTTGAAAGGAAAGAATGTGAATGCTGCAGCAAATATGATACACAAACACTTAAAATACGATTACACACATTACGAAATTTACACCATTCGCAGAAAGACGATCACACTAATTTCCACACTCCTCCCTGTTCGTCCCACACCTGTTCCCCCCGCCCCCCCCCCCCCCCGCCCCCTTTTGTTAACTGACGGCTTAAGCGACGGGAAGGGCATCCGCTCACAAAGTTAAAAATAAAATAAATTTGCCGAATTATGAAAACAGCGGGCTCCTTACGATGGGATAAACGCAACGAGAGGGCGAAATAAAAAGTACATCCAATGCAGAGCCATGTATTATGCATACTTGCTGATACTACGGTTTAACACTTTCACTACCGTTTTTTCTGGAGTGAAAGGCAATGCAAGGTTGTTTAGTTAATGTCTTATTCAGAAGTAACAATATGGAAAAATCCCGCCTTTTCGTTTTCCAGCGTGTGGAGGGGCAGGACATAAATGGTTATCGGTAAGTACTTCCAGGGGTTTCAGAAGACAACTGCACAAAACGAAAAACTACACGAAACACGCACGTGTCGACAGAGGACCTCACAAATTTTTAACTCACATTTAATTCACTGTTTGTGACGCGGCAAACATCAGTATGTGCTTGCAATTCATTTACACTTTGCGGAAGGCGCGACAGCAGCTCGCTCTGCACATCTGTTCATTGTGTTGCCTGTCTGTAGGCGCGAACTAATTTGATGCAGCCATATGGAGCGGAGCAGAGGTTTAAGAATGAAACTTCAAAACATCGTAACATACAGGTGAAAAACGTAATTATAAGAATTTTGCAAACCATTAGCAGGCTTCGCTTCGCCAATGGAGCTTTGTTAAATAGCAATAACATGCACCAAATTCCTGCTGGTTCGCTGATAACCTATCGTGGGACTAATACGGGGATAATTTAGGTTAAGTAGTGTGTAAACTTGGGGACTGGTGACCTTAGCAGTTAAGTTCCATAAGATTTCACACACATTTGAACATTTTTTTGTAGCCTTGAAAAGCACAATACTCCTATGGGCTGTGGTCCTATATACCTGCTTAACAAGGATGGATGTGCCCGAAATTGCCATCAATTGTGCGCTTATCCACACACAAAATCGGGTTGCACGTATACGCTTAGTTGGCATAGTTCTATGGGACATTGCATACCTCAGTTACCGGTATTCGGTTAACAAGGAAATCACCCAACAATATGGCTTGGCATTTTTGTTCCCAAATACTGGCTGCGTTGAAAGTTAACAGACAAAATTTCAAAATTCTCATAAGGATCGAATTCTGAACCTTCGGAATATTAGTCCGAAGGTGCAAAAGCTGATCTACCGACGAACAAGGGTTCCTTACCAAATACACTGCAGTATTCTGTTGACCATGTATCACAATGCTTGGCAAACTAGACAGTGTACGTAATCTGAGGATAAACGGTTATCTGATCTCATTCAGGCACCGCTACTGCTGGACGACATAACGGACTTGTCGGAGATAAGGAATATAAGACCTCTGACAACCATCTGCGCTTCTTAACAGCACATAGTTGTCTTAAAGTCATTGGAGTAGTCGCGAGAAACGACCTAATACCCAAGCCTCCATTTTATTAGTCCACATAGTTTTGTAGAACGATATACTTACAGATTTAGTTATGTAGCGTATGTGCGTAAGAGCTTCAGTCGAAACCGGGTTATTAGTCACTATTATTATTAGTTAGTCATAGAATACGTTCAGAACATGTACGCATATCACGTTGCTTTTACACCTTCTTTTTAGATTCTCGTTGCACTCTGAATTGAGGATATTAGTTGTTCAGTTTCAACCAGTTCTCTCCTCCTCGTCTACAGTGTTACATGCACCAAAGTATTTCCCGTTACTGTAAAGCTTTTTAGAACGTTCGCTGCGTTATAGCATCGGTCCGTCTGTTTCTTACCGTTTTCGCGAAAGAGGTAGTGCCTTTGGTTAAGAAGCTGCACCTGCCTCCCAACCATAAGGACAAAAACCACTGAGCAGAGTGTTAGGTTCGGATAGTATTATTTTCCCACTGATCATCTTTTGCCGCTGCGGTGAATTCGCTAGTAAAAAGAGTACCGCTTCAAAGGCTGTGTGTAAGCCAAACTAAAAAGAAGATTGCAGGCTAAAATCAATACCGACATCCATGCACTTTTAGATCAAAAAACATACGTGTCACACTTCTATCTGGAAGAAAAAGAACTCAAAACTATAAAATATATCTGTAATTAAAAATAACAGCAAAGACCGTGGCGGAGGGTGCACTGCGTTGGATTTTTATTCCGTGCCACTCACTTCACTGGTATATCATAACATTTAAAGCTGATATGCCTCTGTGCGAGCTGTTGTTATTCTATCTCTAGTACCTCAGTAGATTAATACGAACAGGACTGCATAATATCGGCAGATTTCATCCAGGAAACAGTTAATAAGACATTGTGTTGCCAAAGCGTACATTTTAGTTCACATTGTACGGTATTTCTATGGCAGAATTACACCAGTCATGGAAGTCTGTGATCATTAAAGCTGCTCTTTGTTATGCGCAATATTTTCTGACCTTATATGGGCCAAATATACCGGAACAGTATTCCAGTGTTTACAAGGAATCTGTTACACCGACGAACTACGGTTAAACATCCACCCACCCAATTGTGTCAGTGGATTAAAGCTTGCCCTATTTTACCTACAACGAGCCCAAATGACCCTCGTATCCACATGAATACTTACGCTCTCAGGTGCTTACGTGAAATGACAGTCGTGATTCGGTAACCGTGTGATCGGAGGCTAATACAGCTTTACATTTCGTGATGGGCTCAGCATTATAGTTCACTACGCAAATAGCTGGTTGCCACTCTTTGCATCACGCTGATACTTCATCAAAATCTGACTGTGCAATACTAAAATATTCATAGATTAATGGTTCCTCAGTATTAACAGCTCTTGCGAAACAAGGCATTGATTAAACCTCTTACAGTATACAGAAGAAATTATACGCCAGACCTACTGCTTTCGTGACACTTTACAGCGCTGCGGGATATTCAGGATAGAAACAGGAATCGAGCAAGGAGATTCCATGTCATCAAATCTACGCTCAACAGTCCTAGACCACATTTTCAGATGCGAAAAAGGGAAAACTAGGAAAGATTATGTGTAAATGTATCATATCTGACTACCACTTCTAGTAATGCGCTACCCACGCGGGGTATGCCACTATACGGTCTGAGAGAACGATATGCGGATGAAAAGAAGCAAGTGGACGACGGCAAGTAGAACACCCATCCGAAAGGACAAAATGTAGAGGATGAGAGACGCGAGACTTAGAATCGTAAACAGCTTGCGAACAAAACCTGAACTGCATAAACAAGAGAAATGGCCACAACAAGCGTGTCACTGTGTGTCCATAGTAATTTCGGCGACCATAAAGCTTCAGGTACATCAGCACAACTGGCAGAGCAAAGCACGCTCACTTTCCCCGTTGCCTACGCTGCCAGAGGGTCTTGCCAACTCAAGCGGTGTCCACGGCGTCCGCGTTGCGGCCGTGAATCCGTTCAACTCTGTACGGCCAATGTTGGTGCGTCCTTCTCGACGTCGATTCCGAATCCGGACTCTGTTAAACATTGTACTGTAAGTGTAGATAAACAACAATAGCAAAGAATGCAAAAACTTTATTTAGAAAGTAGGTGTAAAAATGAATTACAGTAAGACTAAAATAATGCGTAACGAGCTATCGAAAAAAAGTGTAAATTAAAACCAGATGACCCCGTCATTGATAGACTCTAAACAAGGGAACAGTACTGCAGAAAAGGTCACATTAACGTCCTGAGTATGGCTTCCTTCAGAGCTGCACTACGCTTTACCAAAGCCATTTCCAAAAAATTCAGTTCTTCCATTCGTCTTGCCTTCTACTGATTTTACGTGTTTGATTCAATAGTTTCACTAAGCCTGTAAAGCAAAATCGTTACGTGACGTTAGGAAACATATCGACTCAGCGTGCAAACATGTAGCTGAAGACCGCAATGCATGAAAAAGAAGAGACCATCAGCTTGCAGTGGATGTATGTGGCTTAGGGTGGTGGTGGTGGTGGTGGTGGTGGTGGTGGTGGTGGTGGTGACGACGACGACGTTGTTCATACATAACAGCATCGTCTCTGAGCGCTACGAGATGGCAACAACTTCAGCAATGTACATACGGATGTATTGAATGTGAATTAAAAGAACCACAGCTGTGTGTCAGGTGACTGGAAGTTCAGCAACAGGCTTCGTAACTATAATTGTCACAAACAGGCAGAAATGTGACCAGTGTCATCCCTGAAAATGCATAATCATCATTCACAACTCCAAAAAACGCATTCTGCAGCACGTCGAGCACAGTGAAACATTTCGCCGCCCGCCTGGCACAGCCACAGCCATCAGTACACCTTGGACACAATATGCTGCTAAAAGAGTCCAGTATAACGCTGCGTGCTATCACGTATCTTAGATGGACCGCGTCCTGTGCTTGTGTTACGCGGTTGACGAAGTGTTTTCAGTGTGTTCGACGTACAGCGTTATACATCGTGATTACGCATCTTTTTTTCAGTCACGACGCCAGCACATTTCTACCTCTTTGTGAAAATTGGGAAACGGTTGGTGATGTTTGGGACAGCTAAAGAGGGCCGTTTAGAATGAAACCGGTTGTGTTGTTATGAACGTAACTGAAATAAGGCAGTTGAGGTTTTAATTAACATTCACATTATTCAGCTGCGGAGCACTGACGTGCTCCATGTACTGGAATCTGCCGCCCCGCCCCTCCTCCGCACAGTGACATTCTTCTTCATTGTATCCTGAGTGTGTGGAAGCCTCTGACTTTCTTCTTCCATTTTATGTACCTGGTGGGCGCAGAATTTGCTTGTATTTTGTCATCACTTCTTTAAATTCTTAGCCGCGCGGTCTTAGGCCCCTTGTCACGGTCCGTGCGGCTCCCCCGTCGGAGGTTCGAGTCCTACCTCGGGCATTGATGTATGTGTTGTCCATAGTGTTAGTTAGATTGAGTAGTGTGTAGGCTTAGGGAGCGATGACCTCAGCAGTGTGGTCCTATAATACCTTACCACAAATTTCCAATTTAAATTCTTCCTTCATCACATGCTGATTATCGTGTCAGCAGGTTCAGCCAACTTTCGTTAACTGTACAATCGATTTTATGCCCACCAGGCTAGATATGACGCTTCTTTTACTACCGCGACTTCTCGAGGAAAAAATCGTGGAGCCTTCCGAAAACGCTGAGTTAATATGGATACAGCTAGGTATAAACGCGAGAGTTTTTCCCTGCCAGAGATCTTTAGCGAGTAATACGTGTCTTGTGAACAGCGCCGAGTGCCAGCTGGCCGCCAGTGCCCGAGAGTGGGGAAATATCTCAGATAGTCGCTCCGCTCGCTCTCGGTGAGTTTAGACCTCTCGTACAGATGGCAACTTCCATCTCTCGAGAGCTGCTCGCCGTAGCTCTTCGGCAAGAAGAACTATGCCAGCATTGTTAGGAGAGCTGACAATAGTCGGAGAGTCTCAGATTTGTACTGTGTTTCAAGTTCGTACGCTCCCACATCTCGGTAATAAATTTTGCAGCCGTCACGCGCACATTAAATAAAAGTACTCACGTAACTGCGTGTTTTGAGCCGTAAAATGTGGATGTAACATGTTTCTGAGCGAAGAAATTGCCCATTTTACTTCCCAAACGGACAGTACTAGCAGTCAGCCTATTTCGAAAATTCTAGACTTAAAATATACTGCGCAGGAAATAACACATAAAAACACCACAGGCACCTTACATAGAATTAACAAACGAAAATTTAAAAAAAAAGTCAGTTGAGAGACTCGACCGCGTGTTAATATGAAAGTGTGAATGCAGACGCGCTCTACTCACTGTACCACTTGAACACAGCAAATATGTACGGGCATTGCCTGGACAGTTGAGACTGCTGTGGCGATGGATACGCACTGGGAGTGAATGTGAGCTATGTGTCTGGGAGGAAAAATGAAGAAGGCTGCAAAGACGTGGACTCAGGACGAAGTTGTGAATTTAGTTAGCAGGAAGAAAGGCCAGCATTATGGAATGTACAGAAACTGAACTACAGAAACTGAGATAAGAAGCAAATTTTGTTGACTGAAGTGGCTATTGTTTTGAAGCCATCCACAGAAGAAATTTACTAGAATATCCAGATTTCAAGGAATGAGGTACAGCAGTTTTATAACATAGAGAAACACGTGAAGTTATGCTTCAGAGTAATAATATTGGAACTTCGTAAAGTGCCCTTTGTATGACGTGGTAATTATTGATTGTGTTAATATATTGGATGTTGAAGAACGACCTTCAGGAATTGACGAGTGGTTCCTTAAGTCAACACAAGTGAAAAGGCTCAAATAAATCTATGTCCGGAAATGCTTCATTTATCAGATGCTCGCCTTATTAAGCTTTTCAACTCTTGTGAGTACCAAGATGGAGTTGGTGTAATGTTATTTCATCGTAATCGTTACTTCACCATGCATTAAAGACATTAAACGTAGCTCTTGGTAGAAATACCAGTGTCACCAGCAGTCTGTCTTAAACATTAATGGATTTACGCATGGTATTATCTAGAGTGGTAGTTTCGGGCCCACCTACAAAGAGCATTTCTTTCATGTCCGTCACTGTCATTCTTGTAAAATTTAGACATTTTTCGGATTTTCAATCACAGTCTCTACATTGAGACTCAAGCATGCTCCAAAGTCGTACCGCCGCTCTTTTATTCAACACGAACATCGTCGTTTACGTTTTTTCTGTGCCACTAGAATTATCAAAAGTGCAGTTGCAACCCAACGCTCTTCCATCACAAATTCTTCCTTCACGCGCAGAACTGCAACAGAAAAATCTCGAAGGTAGTGATCTCTCAGCGCTCACAGACACTTCCACGTTGCTGCGTGTAAATTCTTCCGACATCTGCTCTCGCAAGACTTCCAGACACTTCCAGAACTCGGAAGGAACTATCACGTAGCAATTATCAGCGAAAATTGGCCCGTAGTGCAAACAGTTCCGCGAGTGCGATCTGAAAGTGCCTAACTGTAAGAGAGCAACCTCTCGCGTGCTTTCCAGCCCTAAAGCGTGTGACTCTCTGCAGTGGTGCTGTCGTGAAGTTGTTTGTTACATAGTGCGCCGGTCGGGGCGCACGAATGATGTGGATGTGTGGATCCGCTGCAGGTCTCGCATACGGGAGAATGACGGTTCAAACCCGCGTCCGGCCATCTTGATTTAGGCTTTCCGTGATTTCTCCAAACTAGATGGTTCCTTTGAAAGGGCGCAGCTGACTTCCTTCCCCGTCCTTCCATAATCATGGGACCGATGACTTCTCTGTTTGGTCCCCTCCCCAAAATCAACCAACCGCTCCATGTCATGTCCTTTCCTGCCACCGCCTCTTTCTCTCCCTCCGTTTGTGTGTGTTGCGTGTTTTTGTGTGTGTTGCGTGTTTTTGTGTGTGTTGCGTGTTTTTGTGTGTGTTGCGTGTTTTTGTGTGTGCTGTGTGTTTTTCCCTTGGCCCAGTACTCTACAAGTGGCGATGCCCATCTGGTGGCGGCGCTGGAGCAGTGTTTACGCTCGGGCACGTAGCGATGCAGATGTATCGCTACGGCTGGGACCGGCAGTAGACCTGGGCCGCAGGTAGGCGGACACGTGGGCGGCGCGACGTGGGCAGACCGCCCCGCGGACCCTGCCGGAGCCCGGCGCGCGTGTCCATAAGCCAGCCCGGCTGCTGTTGTATCGTGTACACGCAGGCTGCCGCACACTCGCTCTCACTGCACCCTGCGCTCACCCGCCGCACTGCAGCCGACCACTTTCACTGGCAGGGTGTTTTCTCGTGTAGCTGGGCTCCTTTTCTCGATGCTCTGTGCTAATTCATGACATCTCTAGCTGTCGTTCCGCCACGAAGCGTAACAACACTGCTAATTTTCGCAAGGAAAAGGGAAGAGGAAATGGATGAGGATGATATGAGGTGCCGTGGCACCACGGGAAAAATTAGACAAGTGAAATATCTCAATCGAGAGAAGATACCTGGAGGACACCAAAACATTTTTGTCTGATGTCATAATAACCTACTAACATTTTTTTAATCCGATAGAGGGCGTGATCGCTCTCACCAGTCGCGCAATTGCGCATAACTTGGGGACGAATGAGACGAATGTAAGAAACGTCCTTCATGAGCAATTGTTAATACATTTCACTTACAGTGCACACACAACCTGGAATAAGATGATTATGTATGCGCAACCTGGAACCAGATGATCATCCACTAGAGCACAGTTTTCACTGGTGGTCCCTGCAAAGAACTATATCAAATGCATCCTACATACCCATCCTCGGTGCTGTTTACAGATGAAGCAACGTTTGGGCGTGATGGAATCTTCAACATCCACCGTTCGCGTGTTTTGAGTCAGGTTAATCCACGTGCAACATTTACTCATGCTCATGAAGTGCGGTTCTACGTGAATGAGTGAGTAGTGTTGTTGGTGACTTTTTAATTGGGCCATACATCTTATCTAGGCCATTAAACGTCAGGCATTATTACAATTTCCTCGCCAGAGCAGCGGCAGGATTGCTGGATGACGTGCCACTCGCTACAAGACAGCCCATTCGGTTCCAGCATGACGGGGCGCCGCTATATTTCAGTCGCCCTGTATGCCGGTTCTTGAACCTACACGTTTCCAGAAAAATGGATTTGAAGTGGTCCTGCACTATGGCCTACTCGACCGCTGATTTTTTTTTTTTTTTTTTTTTTATGAGAAGAGAGATGTGTGCAACGCTGTTCACAAAACACTTCTTGTTGAATCAGATGATCTGGTTGTCCGGAGAGGCAACCTCTGTTTACAACTCAGTGGTGGCATTTTTTAACCTCTAGTGTATTTGAAATAATTGTGTTGTGTTATTGCCTCTCGGTAATAAAGAATTAAAACACAGAAAAACACATTCGAAAAAGTATTAACTTTGACCCTGCAAACTCTCTGAAGTTGTTAATTAATTTTCATGCGGACAGAACTCTGTCTACCGGTTTAAAAAAATTCTCATTGCAAAATCTGACATTAGAGAAAAATATTTCTTTCGGTGTCCCGTGCAACCTTCCAGAGTTTGTCGAGTTAAATAATTTTCAACCTGTACACAGCTTCGGCCATTCATTGATGATTAGATCCTACAGAGCGGTAAAATTGCGGTGATGGTGATTGCTACTTTTCACCCACTGTTCGAAATAGTTCCAAAAATGTACGGGACGAAGACTGGGTGATGTTGCGGCCCAGTCGAGGTCCGATAAGGTGCTGGAGTGTTAGACCTTGTTTGCGTGCGTGTTTTGCTACGAAGACGGCTCTTGGCATGGTTCATTTTCAGTCACATGAAGTAGCTAGCTCAGTTAATGGTGCGAAAAACACGCTCAAAACACCACAAAAAATGGTTCAAATGGCTCTGAGCACTATGGGACTTAACATCTGTGGTCATCAGTCCCCTAGAACTTAGAACTACTTAAACCTAACTAACCTAAGGACATCACACACATCCATGCCCGAGGCAGGATTCGAACCTGCGACCGTAGCGGTCACGCGGTTCCAGACTGAAGCGCCTAGAACCGCTCGGCCACCACGGCCGGCAAAAAAACACCACAAAACACCTCAGGATTGAGCCACACTTTCCACACACTGCGAGTTAAAAGTGTCAGTCGGGGTACGTGCACACGTCGCCATTTATCATTTTAGAAAAGACAGAAAAAAGACTCAGTAGTCCATACTTCGTATCTCCAGCCAGCTACTACCCGTTTGCTGCGTTGCTTAGCCCTTTGGAGACGTCCAACTTTTTGCTATTGAGTAAACGACCTTGTGTGAGGTGCTAGACTCCAAATATACATTCTGTGCAATTTCTTCCGTAATGTGCGTTCGAAAACTGGTATAGATGGACTTGGTTTCACAGAGAGCAGCCATTTTGGTCGACTGTGATGACAGTGCATTGAGACTCATCTCCGGTCCCTGTTTTTATGTCCAGCTGCGGGTGGTACACCATATCTTGTAGACCTAGACCTGTTGGACTGGTGTCGTTAGTGCATCAACAAATCAGGCAATCATTTACATTGCGATCATGGGTGTGTCCAAGCACGATGGTTTGCTTCTGCAATTCTGTCACGTCGCCACGTCAACCCATCTTGTTGCGCTCATTACATACAACCAACGGGCACATACGCGCACTTCACTACTGTGACGTACAGGGTGTGGATAGGAATACAGAAAAACCAAAAGCACAACTCATTATAATGTGTAATACTGCATAGGAAAACTGTTGACTTTCAAAACAGCTTCCAGTCGACTCGGAATAGGTAAGTACAGGTCTTGCATGGCTTTCAAGGGAATATTGTACCAGTCTTCATGCAAAAAAAATGTTCAAATGTGTGTGAAATCTTATGGGACTTAACTGCTAAGGTCATCAGTCCCTAAGCTTACACACTGCTTAAGCTAAATTATCCTAAGGACAAACACACACACCCATGCCCGAGGGAAGACTCGAACCTCCGCCGGGACCAGCCGCACAGTCCATGACTGCAGCGCCCCAGACCGCTCGGCTAATCCCGCGCGGCAGTCTTCATGCAAAATAGCGACAAGTTCAGGTAACGATGATGGAGGTGGATAGCGATCACGCATCCTCCACTCCAAAGTAGACCAGAAAGGCATAATAATACTGAGTTCTGCTGATTGGGGTGGCCAGGGGAGGTACGACAATGCATCATCGTGCTCCTGACCTGTGCGAACTGTGTGAACAGGGGGCCTTCTTGTAACACAGCTTCTCCATATTGTACCTAATCAACCATAATGATCACACAAATCTTGGCAGGCTCTGCAGGGTACCCATGGGATCCAAGGAATACTACAATATGGTTGCCCAAATACTCACTGAAACCCCCACCATGTTTCACTCTTGCGACGTAATCTCGGCCATAAGTTGGAATCAGTGACCAAATGACTTTCTTCCATTGCTCCATATCCCAGGTTTTATGGCTTCGGCACCACGTTGTCAGCCGGCCGAGGTGGCCGAGCGGTTCTAGGTGCTACAGTCTGGAACCGTGCTACCGCTACGGTCGCAAGTTCGAATCCTGCCTGCGATGTTCTTAGGTTATTTAGATTTAAGTAGTTCTAAGTTCTAGGGGACTGATGACCCTAGAAGTTTAGTCCCATAGTGCTCAGAGCCATTTGAACCACGTTGTCCTGTTACTGCCCAGTGCTTTTGAATTCCAGCTCGCCTGCCAATTCCCTCCTTCTGGAGCTCCTTTCGTATTGTTCTGATACTGAAAAGTTTCGCGGGTACGTCATTCAGTTCTGCAGTGACTTTTGCAACTGTCGTCCTCTCATTTTTCGTCACAATCCTCTTCAATGACAGTTTGTCATGATCAATCAACACACACTTTTGTCCGCGTTGTGACTTAACGGATAATGATTTTCCGCTTTCCATGGGTGTGGTACAAATCTTACATACGGTGCGTCTTCAAACACCGAACACCTCGGCTATGTTGGTTACAGAAACACCCACTATACGAGCAGGAACAATCTGCCCACATTCGACTTCGCTTGACTCCGACATAACGCACTCATAACTACACAGAACACTCCTCTGACCACGACTGATTAGACACTGGACTCGCATTCGGGAGGACGACGGTTCAGTCCCGCGTCCGGCCATCCTGATTTAGGTTTTCCGTGATTTCCCTAAATCACTCCGGGCAAATGCCGGGATGGTTCCTTTCAAAGGGCACGGCCGACTTCCATCCCCGCCCTTCCCTAATCCAATGAGTCCGATGACCTCGCTGTCTAGTCTCCTTCCCCAAACAACCCAACCCAACCGCGACTGACATTTGCACGAAGTATTGAAGACATTGCATACATGCCGTCCGCCCAACCTACAAGCTTGGGTAGCATCTGCAATTATGTTCACGCGGTGGTGTTATATTTTTGTCCAACCCCTGTATGTCTGCGATCGAGTCACCTCAGGGTGTGGTACCAGTTCTACAGCACTCTAAGGCGACCAGTGTGCTCTTTCGAGGGGAGCATATGGTTTAGTTATGGGCTTTTGAGACAGGGAAAGTAACTTACGTGTGCAAGATCAGTATAATAATTTCGTTACCAAAGAAGGCATGTGCTGCTATTTCCGTTCATCCTGAAAATAGTCTGCATGCAGCAGCTGGTTTCTCTGCTCCCATTTATTCGACGATTAGCAAAAATACACGAAAAAGTTCAGACCAACCTTAAATGAATACATGTCATGTACTGTGCAGAGAGCAAGTTTCCACTAAGATTAAAATCCTAAAGCAGTTTTATGTACAGTGTGAACATAAAACCTCCCGAATGGTACCAATCACAACAAAAAGAACCAACAGGTAACCTCAACAGACTCTGAACACGTGTTGCATCAGTGAAGACAAACCTATCAAGATGCGAGCTACAAGATGACAATGACAATTTCTGTGGATGTGGTGAGCTGCACGATAGGGTACACAAAATGGTTCAAATGGCTCTGAGCACCATGGGACCTTACATCTGAGGTCATCAGGCCCCTAGAACTTGTTGTTGTTGTGGTCTTCAGTCCTGAGACTGGTTTGATGCAGCTCTCCATGCTAATCTATCCTGTGCATGCTCCTTCATCTACCAGTACCTACTGCAACCTACATCCTTCTGAATCTGCTTAGTGTATTCATCTCTTGGTCTCCCTCTACGATTTTTACCCTCCACGCTGCCCTCAAATGCTAAATTTGTGATCCCTTGATGCCTCAGGACATGTCCTACCAACCGATCCCTTCTTCTAGTCAAGTTGCGCCACAAATTCTATTCAATACCTCCTCATTAGTTATGTGATCTACCCATCTAATCTTCAGCTTTCTTCTGTAGCACCACATTTCAAAAGCTTCTATTCTCTTTTTGTCTAAACTATTTATCGTCCATGTTTCACTTCCATACATCGCTACATCCCATACAAATATTTTCAGAAACGACTTCCTGACAGTTAAATGTATACTCGATGTTAACAAATTTCTCTTGTTCAGAAACGCTTTCCTTGCCATTGCCAGTCTGCATTTTATATCCTCTCTACTTCGACTATCATCAGTTAGTTTGCTCCCCAAATAGCAAAACTCCTTTACTACTTTAAGTGTCTCGTTTCCTAATCTAATTCTCTCAGCACCACCCAACTTCATTCCACTACATTCCATTATCCTTGTTTTGCTTTTGTTGATGTTCATCTTATATCCTCCTTTCAAGATACTGTCCATCCCAGTCAACTGCTCTTCCAAGTCCTTTGCTGTCTCTGACAGAATTGCAATGTCATCGGTGAACCTCAAAGTTTTTATTTCTTCTCCCTGGATTTTAATACCTACTCCAAATTTTTCTTTTGTTTCCTTTACTGCTTGCTCAATATACAGATTGAATAACATCGAGGAGAGGCTATAACCCTGTCTCATTCCCTTCCCAACCACTGCTTCCCTTTCATGTCCCTCGACTCTTATAACTGCCATCTAGTTTCTGTACAAATTGTAAATAGCCTTTCGCTCCATGTATTTTACCCCTACCACCTTTAGAATTTGAAAGAGAGTATTCCAGTCAACACTGTCAAAAGCTTTCTCTAAGTCTACAAATGCTAGAAACGTAGGTTTGCCTTTCCTTAATCTTTCTTCTAAGATAAGTCTTAAGGTCAGTATTGCCTCACGTGTTCCAACATTTCTACGGAATCCAAACTGATCTTCCCCGAGGTCGGCTTCTACCAGTTTTTCCATTCGTCTGTAAATTATTCGTGTTAGTACAGTGTGTTTCAAAAATGGCCGGTATATTTGAAACGGCAATAAAAACTAAACGAGCAGCGATAGAAATACACCGTTTGTTGCAATATGCTTGGGACTAACCTAAGGACATCACACACATCCATGCCAGAGGCAGGATTCGAACCTGCGACCGTAGCAGTCGCGCGGTTCCAGACTGAAGCGCCTAGAACAGCGGCCGGCCATAGGGTACACACGCTAGATTTTCGTATCAGTCTCTATAAGTGCCCCCTTGCACATCTGCGACTGGGAAACAATGCAGGTACTGACGCCGACCAATACTGAACCGGACATTTTTAGTGTGATGACAAGAATCAGAGACCATATCTGAAAAGTAAGTACCGTTCATCTGGGCAATAAGTCACGGCGCGAATTAGGTACTTAAGAAGTGAACAATTAGTTCAAGTCGGTAAGAGGTTGGAGAGGAATGAAGAAAGACTTGAGACAAAATTTACATTAGAAAATACAAGGGTGTTTTGCTCATGACACTGGCGCTGCATCTGGCGTTGCGAGGAACCAATAGCGGGGAGGCAGTCTCTGACCGACGCATAAGTGTCTAATGTTACTTATAATCCGTCTTGATTGCAAATTTTTTTATTTATTTTTTATTCACATGACCGGTTTCGGTTCATTCAGAACCATCTTCAGATCTGATATTTCAGTTACAGGAGTAACCCGTCCAAATCCAGCAACTGAAATATCAGATCTGAAGATGGTTCTGAATGAACCGAAACCGGTCATATGAATAAAAAAAATGCAATCAAGACGGATTATAAGAATATTATAAAATCACTGATTGCTGTTATTCCATCAGACATTATGTCTGTTTTTGCAAAGCATAAGTGTCTGCCCATTCATCGGACTGCACCAGGTGGCGCATCGGTACTAACTGAACTAGACGAGCGGCCTCGGAAAGAAGTCTGAGGAAATCGTTGCGCCATTTAGGCCTTCAGACAGGTGTGTCACGAGCACCTGCTTGTGGAACTGTGCACACACTCAAGGTGAAACCTTACAGAGTAACGGAAATGCATCGACTTACCAACTGAGGTACTGTTTCTCGATGCCAGTGATGCAATTGGGAATTGCCGATACAGTAACGCTTCTCTTTTTGTCGTGAAACAGCTGCATTTGTCGGGGCACCTGAGCTCGCAGTGCAGTCGGCGTTGCCGTTTGAAAATCGTCAGTTACACCAAGAACCTCTGCAGGCTGTGAAAACTGGATTACGATATGTTACTAGTGCAAAACGAATTATTGGAAAAATCTTTTTCAGCAAAACTATGACTCTTAATAAGTATATGGACTGTGTATCAGACAGCAACTAACGAAAAGTCCTATCGTTATACCCGTGTTCTTCTGTTTTCCTTCTTGGTCTACATCAACTATATTTCCTATTGGAGCGCAAGAACACACCTGTCACTGAAAAGGTCCACTACTACTATGAAAAATTTGTGGATGGTGAGAAAACAGTCGTGCACTGTAACAGTTCCCCACAGTAAAGAGTTCCATAGCGATGCCAGCAGTCGAGTTTCTTAGTTTCGATGTTTTGTCTTAAAAACAGCGGAAAGGCTCATGAGCATAACAAGGAAATGATAGGAGACAGGCAGCAGCACCAGAAAACGACAACAGGCTTACATAAAATATAAGATGCTTCTACTCACAATGAAGCAATCTTTTCAGCACTTGGCGCCATGGTGACACCAATCATGCTTGAGAAATATCACGGTAAGCCCTAAATATCATTCAGAGCTAGAGTAAGCGAGGGACAACAGAATCTCTGGAATGGCCCACATATACTTGATGAAGAGCCTACTGCAGGTCCAGGATGTGAATTTACAAGAGACGCCTTCCTTCCTTCCTTCCTCCCTCCCTCCCTCCACTCTGCTTCTGAAAAACAGTGCATAATTAGAGCCAATGAGATGACGAGGGCGCTTCAGCATTTCGCCAAGTCAGGGACTGGCGGGGACGGAGGGGAAATTGATTAGAACTGCGATGCATATGCCCCAAGAAGAGAGTCACGGCTCTTAGAGCAGACGGGAGCAGAGGATAGATAGGACAGGCAGGTCCTGGTGGAAGCGGAGAGTTAGCGGTATTGACAGAAACATCCGAAGTTATTAGCCGACCAGGGCGGAGCAGAGTTCGGAACAGTAGATGGAATTCTAGCTGGGTAGTTGAGGTCTCCGGCGTTTCGTGTCGTGGGTGCAGACGCAGTTAGTGCTGACAGGTTGGTTTAGTAGACGGAACGGTGCTACTTAGTCACCGTCTCTGTTTAAAGACTCTGTTTCACAACTCATTTAGGGAAAATGTGAATACTAGGCTGAGAATATTCTCTGAATAAAGTCAGTTAAGTTGTAAAAAAAGTCAGTGTTCGTTATTCAGCACTAATTCGAATGGTTACCTTTCGTAATAAGGGAATTTTAACAACGCAGTCAGGTCCCAAGATCCCTCTCACATAAGCCAACCGCGTATTTCCCTTTCTCCTCCAAACCTGTCGCCCAATCCCAAGCACCACTCACGTTCGGGACGCGACAGTGTCACACCACTTCTTTATCCTTTCTCGTACAATCCTTGTTTTACATCCACAGTGTTCAGAATATAGCTTTTCAGAAACTAGTACTTCGGTTGTTTAAGACTCCTACTTAAAAGTAGCACGTTGCTTTTCATTTAATCCACTTTTTCCTGCTTATGTGCCATTTCTGCCTTTGTTTCACTGTCTTCTGTAACAAGGTAACACAATTCCTTAACTTTTTCGTGATAGGTTTCCGGGGAAGCGCTTGTGAGCCCTCTCTACTTAAAATTTCTTTCCATGACACGTTTTTCCATCTTAGGGTGTCATTCATCTGCTGGTCTAGGTGCTCGAATACTTTTTACAGGCGCGAACTTATTCGGCTAGGATCTGCGAGCGAATTACCGATCTAGGTGGTGGAGTGTTAAAATACTGTATTCGGATTCGGGAGGAAGATTGTTGAAATCCCCCTCGGCCATCCAAACCTAGATTCTCTGCGGTTACCCTAAATCGCTTAATCAAATAGCCGGATAGTTTGTTCGAAAATGACATGGTCGATATCCTTCTCCGTCTTTTCCCAGTCAAGTATTTCTCCTTGGACGGACTTTAAATGTTGATTTTTCTTTCACTAATGTGTTCACGAATGATGTCCGAAGTAGCGCCCATCGTTTTCTGTAAGGAGTCTCATCCGCGCCCTCTGTTTAATGGGGAAGAGTGGGTTGAAAGAATGTGTTCGATGATGCCTCTACCTTTTGTCAAGTCATATTGCACATTAGACAGAATTTCTAGTTGCAGTTCACCTCATCAGCAAGGAAAGATAAGCAGAACTGATCCTCATGTAGTAAATTCGCAAGTCTCGCGTTTGGTCCCTTTGTAATGGTGAAGTCTCACCTTCTAATGACATTCCAGATTCGAGAACGTTGTTTAACAGGATGTAAATTAACTACGCAGTAAACGGTCATTATCGGTGTTGCGTCGTATATATCGGCTTGAATGACACGAGATTTTTCTCTGTGGAGCATGTTAGACTATTGCGAATCGATTCTGATTTCTTGGGGTTGCCACGTTTCTTTGGGCGGATGAGAACCTTAATATCAATTAACAAACTTAAATGACAAGGTCAGACGTATATATTCCAATGCACCCTCCCTCCGCTCCGTCATCTGACCGCAATTCATATATAAGTATCTTAATACCAGGCCACCGAGAACGACTAATTTCATTCGCACGTTGTTGGACATGTTTCGTTGTGAGGACTGTGATAATATTCATTGTTTTGTTTGTAGCAGGGAAAGTTTCACATGACTGTGTGAATGAATGTTCCTTCACCGAAAATGCAGAGTATGTCTGAAGAACTTAGCTCAAAGAAGAACAAAAATTGTAGAGCGTCGTATGAATGTTGTCCAGTGACTAATATTGTTACTACTACCACCACTACGGTGTTTGCTAAGGTTTCCTGCGAACATTTCTGAATAATAAAGGTAAACATAATTCTATATAGCCTATCGCTACTTGTATGTAGTGTGCGAGAAAGAAAGAAAAACTGTTGTACAACTGAAAAACAACGTCAGTTGAATTTTCGAGCCAAGCGCTCTTAAGCGCGCATTTCACTGATCCCTAACCGCCGCCATTGCCTTCTTCAGTGGTGTCACGCGAGAGCTCATTGCAGGACGGAGCGGAGGTCTGATGTGTTTTCAGATGAAAGCTAATTCTGCCTCGATGTCAGTGATGGCGTTGTGTTGGTTAGGAGGAGCCTAGCTGATAGCCTGCAACCAACCTGTCTGCGTGCTAGACACACCTTACCTGCTCCTGGAGTTACGGTCTGGAGTGCGAATTTCTGTGACAGCATGAGCTCTGTCGTCGTTATCCCACGCACCCTGACTGCAAAATTATTCGTAAGTCGGGTGATTCGACCAGTTGTGCTGCCATTCATGAACAACACTCCAGGGGGTGTTTTCCAACAGGATGACGTTCGCCCACGTACCATTGCTGTAACCCAAGATGCTCTACAGAGTGTTGACAAGTTGCATGGCCTGCTCTATTGCCAGATCTATCTCCAATCGAGCACGTACGGGACATCATCATCTTACGACCACTCCAGCGTCATCCGCAAACAGCATTGACAGTCCGTGTACTGACTTACCGAGTGCAACAGGCATCGAACTCCGTCCCACAAACTGATATCCTGCATCTGTACAACACAATGCGTACACGTTTGCATGCTTGCATTTAACATTCTGTCTGTTACACCGGTTATGCATGTATCACAATTTCACTTGATCAATTGCTTATCTCGCGCTTACATTAGCCTGTGATCTTGCAGTGTTAATAATCACTTAAATATGTTAAAATATGTGACAAATGTATTCCCGAAATATCATTACTCTACATTAATTAGTTTTCGATGCTGCAATGTTTTTCCGTCAGTGTACATGTTTAGCCAGCTTTAACACTAAACAAAGAAAAGTGCGAGGTCATCCACAGGGGTGCTAAAAGAAATCCGATAAATTTGGGTATACGGTAAATGGCACAAATCTAAGCACTGTCAGTTCGACTAAATACCTAGGAATTACAATTACGAGCAACTTAAATTGGAAAGACCACATAGATAATATTGTGGGGGAGGCGAAACAAAGACTGCACTTTGTTGGCAGAACACTTAGAAGTTGCGACAAACCCACTAAAGAGACAGCCTGCATTACACTTGTCTGTCTCTGCTGGAATACTGCTGCGCGGTATGGGATGCTTACCAGGTAGGATTGACGGAGCACATCGAAAAAGTGCAAAGAAGGGCAGCTCGTTTCGTGTTATCGCGCAGTAGGAGTGAGAGTGTCACTGATACGATGCGCGAGTTGAGAGTGGCAGTCACTGAAACAAAGGCGATTTTTTTTGCGGCGAGATCTATTTACGAAATTTCAATCACCAACTTTCTCTTCCGAATGAGAAAATATTTTGTTGACACCCACCTACGTAGGGAGAAATGATCATCATAATAAAATAAGAGAAATCAGAGCTCGAACGGAAAGATTTGTGTGTTCTTTTTTTCCCACACGCCATTCGAGAGTGGAATGGTAGAGAAGTACTATGAAAATGGTACGATAATCCCTCTGCCAGTCATTTAAGTGTGAATTGCACAGTAACCATGTAGATGTAGAACAGCAGTAGAGAGTAAATTAATGCAATTTAGGAGACCAGTCAATTCATGAGCACATGAGGGAAAATTACTACTATATCAGATTTGTTGTGCCGTCTTCACATGTGTGGGTTCTTGGTTTACTTCTGGACGAGGCCGAGTGGGTTGAACAACAGACACAAAATATTGACCACTTCCCAGTTTATTATAACTTGAACAAGGTGAAATACTTGCAAACAATCCATTTCTACAGGACTGTCTAAGTATATTAACTACTGTCACTGAATACTAACGTATCACTTGATCGAATACAGGATAATGGTCTCTTCTCTCAATGTACAATTCACCATAAATATTCGTACGTGGGTGTGTGCTGTTGGCAGTGTAGTGAGAGGATGCTGTCGTCTTCGGCGATGGTTGCAGAGGGGGCTGCGCCGCATTCCGCTCTGTCGCCAGTTCGACTTCAGGGCCGGCGGCGCATGGAAACTCTTCAGGGCGTGTCTACGCCAACACTCTCATTCGCCGTTGCGTCTGGCAGCAACTGTGCTTGCTTGTGCTTCCGTCGTGATGTACCAACTTTTTCGTGGTACCTCGTTCTTCAGACGACACCCCAAGATTAAAAAAGAAAATTAGTGAAACTTTCTGGCAGATAAAAATGTGTGCTGGACCGAGACTCGAACTCGGGACCTTTGCCTTTCACATCAGCGCACACTCCGCTGCAGAGTGAAAATCTCATTCTGGAAGAAAATTAGCAACAAAAATTGTCAGTGTTACATCTATTGACTGACTAAATTCGTTCCTCTTAGCTTGGGATTAGATACAGAATAAATCACTTTTACAAAAAAAACCTTAATTTAGCAACGCTGTACGTCTTAGAGAACTGTTCTCACGTTATGCTAGACCAGCAATCTATACAACACGTGTATTTTCTGCGATCAGTTTGAGCGAACAATTCATCCCAAATCTCAAGTAAAATTTACGTCTGGTTGTTAAGAGTAATCAGTTACCAGCTGCGATGAGTGCAATTGTAGTAGCATATTTGCCACGGATGACAATGTAAATGCAAGGGAGGGAATGGTGATGTCAGCGCACACTACTCTGATAACACCAAGAGAGTAACTGGGCTTAGTGTTCATTGGGGACGGATGGATCACCATCAGTATTGCCTAATGGATTCCCTCGTGTGCTGCAGAGAGGGTTCGGATTTAAATAGGACAATGATGCACTGCCTGGTGATGTGGTAAAGGACTTTCCTCCCACTGGCGTTCTGAAACTGCCGAGAATTACCATAACCAAAACGTATTGAATAATCTACGTCATAAATGTTCTTGTGATTCCAAATCTTGACGTCCAGAAATGAGCCGTACGCCGACGGGGACTTACTGAACGCTAGATTCCCGTTATCGTAAACAGCAGAGGTCCATGGTCCGTAAACATAAACGGCGATTACACTGCGCGCCGTGAATGAGTGTGCACGCTAGTTGCATAGTGTTGAAACTGGATTACAGACGTCAGTCGCGCAGTCGTTCTGTGAAATGGAGAACGGTGTTGAAGACGTTTTGCCTTACTCCAGGTACATTTATTAGTTACAGATGCTTTTTGCTTTTGTTGCTACTGCTAGAGGATGTAGGAACGAATGTCCGTAGTTGATGTACCAGAGAATCTGTAACGGAAGCACCTATGCGAGTTTACCGTATATCTGTTAGCACGGTAGGCAAAGCCTCGACACCTTTTGTGCGAGCCGGCTAAACATCTTAACGACGTCTTCCGTACTTAACGACGTCTTCCGCAATGCAGGGAGACTCACAGCCGAACACAGAATGCAAACTACACAGCGATTCTGGGAACTTAGAACAATGTGGCAAAAACCAAACTAAGTAGTTCCCAAAACCCCGAGTACCTAGGTTTACATTTGTTACTGGATAAGCGAAGCGTGAGTTGACGCTACCACACGATCGATTGTGGTAGTCACGTGGTTTTTATTTCATTAAAACATGAAAGGTAAGCCAGCGACTATCTATGTGGTAACGGTGTATTTGCAGGTTAGTGACAAGAGATTTCAGACAGTTATTGCCGTAATCAACTCAGCTACAGTGTTTAGTAGAAGACACCCCAAAGAGCGTTCCACATTGTGCACCAAGATAATGACACCGCCGAAGAATTATTATATATATATGAGATACATATTTTTTCATAGTTGGGGGGTGGTGGTGGTGGTTGTGGTGGTGGTGGTGGTGGTGGTGAGGACGATAGTGAATAATAATTAGCAGTCACGGTGTTTAATAATATCAACGCTACGCCTTTCTCATTTGTTTGAGCTTTTCTGCCCGCGTCCAGTTCTTAATCCATTACACATGGAAACATTTCCGTACGTCTTCCTTGCATTCTCAGCGTCAGATTTGCATCTGGTGGCCAAAGTTAGCACTAACTTTTTCTCATGTAAAAGTGTCACTGCCTTACGATAATTGCAGCCCACACGCTGGACCTCTGTGAATAGCTGTACTTTAATGATAACTATCCGGTATATGTTGCCACGAACTAAGCCGCAAATCGAAAAGGGTGTTTTTCAAAGCAGGGATGGTGAGCTATCGGAAGTTAAATGCAAACACAGCTGTTCCAGTCATACAAAACATGTTTGAAAAATGTTCGCGAAAAATAATTTTCACCTCTGGCAAGCCGGTAGGAAGGTCTATAGAAAAGTGACGGCTCGAATTCACGAACCGAACTACCGGAGAAGATTGGACGCAGACAAGTGTGAATGCCATCGGAAGAGTCTTCCATCCTGTGCAAAGATATGATCGGCGTTTCAGTTAAGTGTAAATGTTTATGGCGAGAAGAATCATGTTTGTCTAGCAGGTGGAGTTAAAATAATTCATCTTATGTTAAAGCTCTAGCGTAAGTGCGATTGTAATGTCGAGCTAATCAACAATGTCTTCGGTCATCGTTGACTCTGCAAAGCACTGTCACTGACCGTCTTTTCCTTTTAGCGTGAGACCCCCAGCTTAGCTGGAAATTCCGCTGACGGAACCAGCGTTTGCGTGTTTCCAGTCATTCAATATTTACATGCGGAATGTCTAGGGTGCAGTTGGTTCACTTCCGTTGATTACTTCTACTCTGACATCAGATTATACTCCAGAGCAATGAGTCTTTCACTGTTAAAGTTACATGGTGAGCTTCAGATCATGAGTTAGTTTAAATATTGAGATTGTTAACATCGTCAGTGGCAATGGCGAAGAGTGTCTGAAAGTGAACCATGTTTTTGAGAACAATCTTGTTCAGCGGTGAGAGTGTCAGAAAGCCTAAAGAATTCCGGAGATTTATACAATGGCACACACTGCCCATTTCGGATGTCCCTTAGAATCGTTTCATCTCGGCGTAATCTTCAGGAACGAGTGGTTACGGACAGTGTCACCAATCACGAGCCGAAATTCTGTCAAGGAAGAAGCTACAGGGTGCATTCCCCGCAAAAAAAAGAAAATAAAGTAAGTAAAAGAAGTTAGAGAGGCATCCAACTACTGGTAAAATGATATATTTGCGCAGTGTTTTGCCATAGGATGGAAAGGATTGCAAAGGACGTTTTTAAGCCCTGGGAGACTCAGTTACTGGTTCGTGAGGTTCACAACAGAGATAAAGTATGAAAACATTATCCAGGCAACTATGCTCTCGTATTTGCTGAAAGAGTGTGTGCTAACTTAACTGCTTCATAGATCTATCGCGGTGTGCAGCTCATGTGTCTAGGTAATCCAGTAGCGACCTTGTAACAAATGGTGTTCCGGGAGTTAGGATCTGTTCGTTCGAAAACGGTTATAGGAGGAAAGCAAGTTCTTAGAAAACTGGAGTTGAAGATAAGATTGGATAGTGATGGGGAGGGAGTGGTAGTCCAGGATGTTCTACAAGGAAAGCATTCTGCATTTGCCTCATGTAATTCACGGAAACCGTGAAAAACTTAAACCGTGGTGGCTGGGTGGATGTTAGAGACCCACTTCAGTCAAGTGTTGTAACCACTCCGTCACCAGGGGATAGTTCTATTGATCGTAGAATTCAAATGACATTACGTTACTAATCTGGAATAACCATTTTGTGCAATTACACTTTCCCCCTGAATTTAAGCTAAAGAAAGAAGGAACGAAACTAGCGGAGAAGAATTACTTGATTTCGAATACGCCTGCATTCGACTAACTTGGATTAAATTTATTTCCCATTTTCGTGACTACAGTATATATTTAGCCACAACTCTCTTCAAAGATGGCTCAAATGGCTCTGAGCACTATGGGACTTAACATCTGAGGTCATCAGTCCCCTAGAACTTAGAACTACTTAAACCCAAGGACATCACACACATCCATGCCCGAGGCAGGATTCGAACCTGCGACCGTAGCGGTCGCGCGGTTCCAGACTCAAGCGCCTAGAACAGCTCGGCCACACCGGCCCAACTGCTTTCGCAGAAATAGTTTACATAAGCATTTCAAAATGATTATGAATAAGAGAATATTAAGCCATGTAAATAATGTGAAGTTAGCAGACGAGAAGTAATTTTTTTAGAACTGTAACTTATCATTGTGGCTTCATTCCACAAGCGTTGAGCAGAAATTGTTATATAATTGTAGTTACTTTGTTTATGTAAGAAGTTAGATTTGAGGATCTTCATGAGAGCCTAAGTAACTGTCAGATATGAGTAAAACTGTAGAGATTCCGAAATGTCCAGCCTTTGGTTATCTGCTTGCTCATAATGCAACTTGACAGCCAGAAGAGTGTAGCTGATGGAGCAATGTCGTGATAATTTTTAGGGTTCCGTACCCTTAGAGGATCACTTTGTTGTCTGCGTGTCTGCCTGTCCGCCTATTAAGACTCTTTTCCTCAGTAACGAGTAGATGTATCGAGTTGAAATTTGTCACATATTGAGGTCTACAGTCCCTTGGCGAAGTAAAAAGTGAAGTTTCTAAGTCAATTCGATCAAAGGATACGGTAATTTGTGTCACATATTTTGACACTCGCGAACTCATTCATTAAAACCTAAAATGTATTTCCCCTTGACATAGAATCATTAAATTTAGCAAGGAGAAAAGTTTTTCGGTTAAAGTAAGGGAGAAAAATGAGAAAATTGTTAATTTGTCGTTGTATCACACGAAAAAATATTTCTTTCACAGTTGTTAGCCGACTTCAAACTTGAAATTAAAAATATTTTAGAAAATCGTGGAAACCCTGACACCGATATCTCGCCAGTATCAATGTCGACAACAAGGAAAAGCTGTGGAACTCTTCCTGAACTGCCTGTGTACATAATTAAGTTTCTACGGAACCGTCAGTATGCGACTCTTACTCGCATCTGGCTGATTTTGTTACTCGTGGTTGGAAGATACGTAGCTTCCTCGACAAGTCCCTCAACTCCCTCCCTCCCTCCTCCTCTCCCCCCCTCCCCTCTCTCTCTCTCTCTCTCTCTCTCTCTCTCTTGTGTGCATATGTATGCTACCAGTTGCTACTGTTTGAGTACCAATAATGCTTCCAGTTCGGTTAATCCAGCAAAGCGCAACATTTTTGCGATTCTCGAGCAAGTAAAACTTTCCGATTGCGAATGGTTCGAAGTAACTAGCATGACGAAAGACGCAAATTATATCCCAATAGACATCGTTTCTAGGAGAGCACTGTGAACACTTCTTACTTCGACGGAATATCTATTGTCCATGGGGATTACAAATGCAAATTTTTGTACGAATTCCGGTTTACGTTAACAAACCACCATTAGATTTTCCTCTGCAACAGTAGCGGCAGTACTGTTAAACATGCATGTCGCATTTTTCTATGATTAATTAAGCAAAACATGTGAATTGATTTGTATTAAAGTGGACACAGCGTGGTAAGGAGTTACAAGGACCGTAGATCTAATACTAAACCCACGAGATATCTTTGATCCATGTTGCTAGTAATAGGGTGCAGTTTTCGAAGGATCGAATAAACATTTGAGTCTAACGTCGCGTCGACGAAGACGCAGTTGATGATACACGGTGCTGCAGGAAAATCAACCCCGGCCGTTCAGAGGAACCATCCCGTCATTCACCTAAATTGGTACAGGGATACCATGGAAAACTTAAACGGAATTTGGACTTTCCTACTCCGTAACGTGACTCGCGTGCTTTAATTTCGCCACCCCACTCGCTGCGGCATTCAAAGGTGTTACGACCCGGCTCTGTTACGTAAAATCTGTGATAGATTGCTTCTGAGAAGGTCATGATCGATCGATTCTGGGAAGGTCATCAGTTCAGAGAATCAAAAGTGGCCCTCACCTTGTTCACATTCGTATCGAAATTAACTTTAATCACCGCCTCACCCACTATGGTAATGACTGCGGACACAGTTAGTGGCGACTCTGACAGGGGCAGTGGGGGAATATCGAGACTAGTCCTATCAACATTTTACTAAAAGCGTCCTTTTTTTTACATATATTTCCAAACTTTTTAGCTAACTTTTCAATAATGCAGTATCATGGCAGCTAAAGGACTCCGCAAACGATCCGTCGCATGCGGTATCTCCTTCAATCGGTCGCACGTCTCTACATCCCAATTGCAATCTGGACTATGAACGTCACTGTGTCGAGAGTTTCTGTTATAGAAAATGAACTGCTATGTTTAGCAGCAGTTGCAGTTCATTTCCGTATCCTAATGAATACTTGCAAAATATAAATTTAGAATAGACGATAATATGTTGTCTAACTTGTTTCGAAACGCTTTTTTGGGAACTTCACGGTACTTTACACAATATATTAAATTTTCGACTCATGCCAAGTGGGGTGTGTACATTTTTCCAGTGCGCCAATACAATACCTTTCACGTTTATTATTCCTCAATTCCTTTTTTATTCATTTATTTTATTGTTTAACTGCACGTTTTTAGGCCTACACAATTTACTCGCTGTTTAACAATGAAATTCGTCAAACAGCCGTGCAGTTGAAATGTTACTTTATTTTATGTTCGCTACCAGTTTCGGCAATTCATTATGCCATCATCAGGCACCATATGCACCTCTAAAATATAATCGATATTGGCATACTGAGACCATATATTTCTGAATGTCATGAATTCGTAGCTCAAGTCCTTCCCTCGAAGACTTTGCTGTAGTGAGACGTAGTGCATGAAATTTGGTATTCTCGCTACACTCTGCGGAATACTGAATTCCCTAACGATTTCCTATAAATTGAGTGTCCCATGCCTCTACATCCAACTATCATTCTGCTTTCACAGACCGTTAATTCCCGTAGTGCAGTCATAATCACTTCTGAAACCGTTTCACAGGAGTCACGTGAGTCCAAATGACAGCCCCGCGAATGCACTGCCCTTTTATACCTTCTGTGCGCGATACTGTACATGTGCATATCGCTATCCCATGACTTCCAGTGAACGTCCGAATATTTGTCGGTAACTACGAAAGTCGGAACATGTATTACCTAGGAACGTACAAATACTTTCAACGATGAACATTATTGTATTCATTAATAACTATGTTTTAACTACACGCCGTCCCGTGTATGTTCTTGCTTTTCGAACTGCCATAACCGCTGCTAAAAGTCGGGTATATGAGTGGCTTTCATGAAGTAATGCAGCACATTTGTTTTCTCGGCCAATTTCGATTGATGGTTCAAATGGCTTTGAGCACTATGGGACTTAACATCTGAGGTCATCAGTCCCCTAGAACTTAGAACTACTTAAACCTAACTAACCTAAGGACATCACACGCATCCATGCACGATGCAGGACTCAAACCTGCAACCGTAGCAGCAGCGCGGTTCCGGACTGAAGCGCCTAGAACCGTTCGGCCACACTGGCCGGCAATTTCGATTGAAAGAATTCGTAATTTTGCTATGGGTCATGGTGGCATATTCTCACTTGAACTCATATAGTTTCATTAACTTCTGATAAGTGACGGCGCGTTTCGTACGTAGCATTCAAAATGGTGTCTGTAACGGAGGTGCGTTGTAAGCAGAGCGCTACCACTGACTTTCTTTTGGCGGAAAACCAAAGCATTGCAGTTCAGTTACTCATAGGAGCTTACAGAACGTCTACGGAGACCTGGCAGTGAACAAAAGCACTGTGAGTCGTCGGGCTAGGCGTCTGTCATCATCGCAACAAGGTGTCGCAAACGTGTCCCATCTCCCGCGTGCCTGCCGGCAACACACGGCTGTGACTCCTGCAGTGTTGAACGTGCGGACACTCTCATTCGAGGTGATCGACGGATCAAAAACAAACACCTCTCTGCTGAACCGGACGTCTCTGTTGCTAGTGTTGACACACGCGCCCACCATTTGGGGTACCCAAAGGCGTGTGCCCGCTCAGTTCCTCGCCCTCTAACGGACGTCCATAGAGAGCAACGAAATTGCTTGCACGTTACGAGGCTGATAGTGACAATTTTTTGTCGAACATCGTCACAGGCGATGAAACAGGATTGATCGCTTCGAACAGGAAACAGTATGGCAGTCCATGTAGTGGCACCACATCACGCCTCCTCCGAAGAAAAAGGTCAAACCTGCGGTGAAGTCATGGTCATCTGGGACTCTGAAGGGGTTATTCTATTTGATGCCCTCCCTCATGAAGTGTGTTGTGCTACCTTCAGGAAATTGAAGAAACGACTTCAACGTGTTCTTCGCCACAAAAGCGCAAAGTAACTTCTCCTTTTCCATGACAACGCAAGGCCTCACATTAGTCTTGCGCACACGAGAGCAACTCGCAAAACTCCACTGGGCTGTTCTTCCTCGTCCACCCTCCAGCCCGGATCTTGCGCCTTCCTACTTCCATCTGTTTGGCCCAAGGAAAGATTCACTGCGCGGAAAGCAATACGTGGATGATGGGGAGGTTATTGATGGTGCAAGACGTTGGCTCCGACGTCGACCAGTAGAGTGGTACAGTGCGGTCATGCAGGCCCTGCCCAGTAAGGTGGTGTAAGGCAGTCGCATTGAACGGAGATATGTTAAAAAACAGTGTTATGTAGCCAAAAGAAGGGGAATAATACGTTGTATTGGAGTCCTGAAGAAAGCCAGCCTGCTGTTAGAAAAAAAAGTGTTGCTTACTTATTGAGCGCTGCTCGTGTTACATGTTGTTGGCACCTATAGGATTTGAGAATGGCCTGTGAGGCCGAAAATGGCCAGTCGTGAGAAATGTAATAAATTAAATACTTGTTAATAAAGCAACAGCCGATATGGAACCAATAAACTGTTCAACAAATTTACGTTGTGGTACGTTATACGAAGAAAATGTATTTGTATTTATCTGAAACGCGATTTATTGAAAGTTATGCAAAAGCGATGTAAACAAATTATGTAAAATGTTTTAACGCAATAATATAATAATAATAATTACTGGTATTATGATTATTATTATAATACTTCCTGAATCTAAGGCATGTATGGCTCGTTAAAAGTGAGAGCATGCTATATTTAGAAGAAGCAGTGTGAAACTGTGACCCTCTTCCCTTACAGAACGGAATCCTCGATCCGCCCTCTTCCCTTACAGAACGGAATCCTCGATCCGCCCCTGGATTTTGATATCGATTGAGATACATAAGATGGACAGACGAGATCCGACCGGCTATGTCTATATAGGTCTGGGGCCCAGGATGTCCTGTTCTGACCCTCGCGTGAAATAAGTGGCAACACAATGTGTGTGTGTGTGTGTGTGTGTGTGTGTGTGTGTGTGAGAGAGAGAGAGAGAGAGAGAGAGAGGGGGGGGCGGGGGAGGGAGGGAGGAGGAGGAAGCTAGTTAGCTCCAATTTGCATTTGAGCGCCCAGGGCGTTCACCGTCCCAGTAGCGTGGCGCTGGATAGGATTTCTCTTTGAATAGTAAGTAAACCGGTGTAAGTCGACTGGGATTAAACAGGCAGAGGTCATAAATCATGCTTTCCTTCTACGGTGTGTTTGACAGCGTCGTACACACTAAGCAACTTCGCTCGCTTATCCGCCCAACTTTTCAGTAACAGCGAGTTCCAGGGAATGCTAATGCTGTTGAAAAGTGAAACGCATACGCGAATCCAGTTGCTTCCTCGGTACCGTGCTGCCGTGATACGCAAATGTTTAAAGCACCCGCCAATCGTATTAGATTTTGTGCATCCCGGTTTTATAATAAGATAAGTTTTTCTATTTGGATGACTACTGCATCAAAACTTTTCAATGAAAGATGACGAGCAGAGGTGTCCATGAGGTTGAAGGCCTCCATGTAAAACTCGGAACCACGCGAATAGGAAAAAGTGGACAGTCATTCCTGAGGACTGGAGACATTTCTGCCAGGCAATAATCGGTGAATCCTGCGTAATATTTGTAATCAGTTTGTATTCACCACCCTTCGTTTTGCTGCGAAAGTTGCTCGTATTATTAGGTGCAGTGAAACTGACGCAAGGCCCAGGCTGGCTTCGTTACTGTGCCCCTGAGTAGAATAAGAACTCAGGACGCGTCTCACTGCAACAACATACGCGTACTAGCTTATACGTGTGCACTAAAGAAATGGGAGTGATCGAATCTGCATGCGTATGGCGCCTTTCGTTCGTAACTGTTTTCTGTCTACATACAATGACCATCACTGAGGCAGTGAAGCTCTTATTATCAGATGCAATTATTGACATACATTGCTGTTGGCGGATATTAAAATTTAAAGAAAAACGGAACTCTGAGGTATAGCTTTCATAACTCTTTCATCGTCCCTTCCTCCGGGTCAGGTACATCTTCCCGAAAGACTGCAACCATTGAAACATTCGTAATGAAAAACCGCTGTATGATACTGAATGATACTGCAGCAACTGTAAGTAGTGATCATTGTTCAGTACACCACATTGTGTGTGATGTGCTCCAATTTAATGAACTGTCAGCCAGATGCGCTCCCGAATAATTGATTTCGTAAATGAGACCGCGGCATGTTGAAGCGAATCGAGAATGTCTGCAGTGCGTTGAATCAATAGTAGTAGTAATAGTAGTAGTAAATTATTTTTATAAGTAGCATAAATTTTCAAAGAAACACCGTCAGTCGTACATATAGGCATTTACATACCTTCAGATATAGTTTGACAATATAGTTTGACATCGACGGTACATGTAGTCGACCATGGTCTAATAGTGTGAATTATGTTGACATTTGCCTGAAGTAATTTAGGGAAACTATGGCAGACATAAATATGGAATGCAAAGTCAGTGTCTTTAAAATTCGTTTATCCCTAGTATGTTATACTGTTTCTTTTACTTTCTTCCAAGGAAGTTATTTCTTAATGTAAAAACTGTTAATTAATTCACTCACTCGTTCCTTCATTACCCCATTCACTCGCTCACTCATTCCTCAACAGCAGTCTCTGCACATATTATACACCCACCATTAGTGGACATCGAGACCATGACGATGTTTGTTTTACATTTTGTTTACTGCAACATCCTATTTGCTTCCTTAAAAAGTGAGTCAGCATTTGTACGTAATGAGTGAAATGAGTTCAGAAAAAGGCAGTTAGCGTTATCCATTGCAGAGCTTGAGTGTAATGTTATTGGGGGAAAAAAACCACCTGTGCAATAGTGTGTTGTGCGATGACAGAGGTTTAACCATAGTGTACTTTTTTTCACCAAACCCTAGCTCCATGTTATCTAAGTGGTTCTTCCTTGGACAGAATTTATTGCTTAATAGGTACTTCTCAACAGCGTTTTGAAATAACTTTGTATTTAAAATTTCTTTATTTGCGTTTGATGTACAATTTTATTCGTTGGTAGAAAACGCTGTTTTATGTTTGTTCTTTGTTGGTAAATGGAATTTCAATCCAGATCTTGTTCCACGATCATGAATATAGCTATTTTCGCAGCAATTTTCTAATTTGTTTTGGAAGTTCTGATGCTTTTCTTGCAACAGTCTATACTGCGGACGAAACTTTTATCCCGTACCAATCAGAAACTAAAGGAGCCAATAAGCAATGATGGTGTACTTCACCTTCCAAATCAAAGTAGTTCCAAACGTAACCATCAGGAAGGAACTTTATGTTGACCTCCTTTTAAGACGGAAGAGGTGGTCTGATGCTCTAAAAGTTGCATCGTACTCAGACAGGCTCAAAAATCAACCTCAGGCGGCAGTCATCGGGAAACTACAAGGACTGCCCACACAAGAAACGTATTACTGCACTCCAAAAAAACCGTGCAACAGTTGCAGACAATCATAAGCCCAATGTCAGTGTGTTTTTTGCATTCGCGTATTCACCAGGTCTTTCACAGAGCTCCAAGAAAATATTGGCCTGAAATAATTCCCATTCTGAGGAAGTAGGTCACCACGCAGAGAACGAGTGGTTGCTTGCTCAAGACTCCCAAATTCTATCCAATTTATTATAAGTGCTGGCAAAGTTGGACAATACAGGAGCGATTATGTCGAAAAGTGGTACAGCATTTTGCCTTGTGTGCACGTTGAATAATATTTTGAAATAATATTTGCTCTTTTTATTGGAGCTGCCTCACAGTTTCGTGCGATAAATGCCAAACGCGCACGTCCGTCCGTAATGTGACGTAATATCGTGGACCCCTGTGACCACAGGGCCGTTTTACAGACGTAAACTGTCACATTCGCAAGCTTGTTGTACCGAGGTCTTCACTTTCGCTCAGGAAATCGCGTCAGGCACCTTTGACGCAACAGGCGTGTGTTGGAATAGCACATACAAGCGAGCGTGCGGCGCATCACAATCAAAGACATTCAGGCAGGTGGCGCACTGTCGGATTATGCGCTACTGGAAAGTTTCGATCGCCAAATAAAGCGACATTTTGGTTTAGAATAACGTGGACGCTCTAAATATTTCATAAACAGATCAAGATAGGGGAACAGTTCATGTCAATTGATAGTAGTGAAATGGACCATTGTGTTACGTTATTCTCATTATACTTCACGTGCCAATATATTGAATGAGTTTTTACAGCCAGGGTAGACGAAATGCGCTGCTTCCTGAATTCGGGTAGGCACGCCGGCCCCGTATCTAACGCGACCGGCGGATTAAAGCGAGGGCCGGCATGCCGGCCAGCCTGGATGGATGTGATTTTTAGGCGGTTTTTCACATCCCGCCTGGTGAATATTGGGCTGGTCCCCACGTTCCACCTCAGTTACACAAGTCAAAGACAATTGAAAACGTTCGCACTATTTCATGGCTTACGCTAGACGCAGACAGCTGGGATACACTACTTAAATCCCGGGGGTTCGGGGTGGCGACAGGAAGTACATATGGCCACCATCTGCAACTACCACTGTCAAATCCGTTAGAACACGGACGACCCCGCGTTGCAGCGAGACAAAGGCCGAAAGAAAGAAAATGAATAAGTTTTTTTTCTGGTAAGTTGGAAGATATGTGCTTTTAAATGCCGTTCGCGAAGTCTTCAGAAGATGAATACAGCGATATGTAGCTTGTTAACTGTGTGGAGAAACTTTTAGAGACGGAAAATGTGCTAAATGTGCCAATCAGACGTGTTTGCCCATTGCAATTTCCATTGCGTTAGGCTGCATTTGCATGTTACCCTGTGGTGAAAGTCCCTGTCCCAGCACTCTCGGTCTTAGCACGTGTAACAAGATGTGAGACATACAACCTCATACCCTCAATGAATTCCACAACCATTTCAGATATCGTAATTTTGTTTTCGTGATAGTGAGTTCTAAGATAATATTTCTAATATATTAATTGCAGTATTGTAGGTATCAGTCTTTTTTTTTTATCCAAACAGATCTACAGCAATTCCTGCTGCTAGAATCGCACGTTTTAAAAGACGGTCTTAACGGCGTTCTTCTCCGAAATCCAGTGAATAGTGTCGGGTTTCGGAGTGTTTCTAACATGCCTTATTTACAATAGGAGTTCTCTGTTTTGAAATTGATTGCTGTCTTTTCGAGAAGAGTGGAGATGGATGTGGATTGGAATGCGTTCACCTTCTCCTTACAGTCGTTTGTATACTGATTTGTAACATCTCTGATCTCAAACTACATGTGAGAATCTGATTCGCCACCAACGCTATTGTTCTTTACCCAAGATGCTGGAGGAAAGAAATAGCAAGCCATATTCACTAGGATATTGTCCAAAATGATAATGAAATGTTCTGCCACTATCAGACATTTCACTTCAAAATAAGAAACTGTGACTCGAGTCTTTTAAACTGTACTTTTTTCATATGCATCAATCATGTGACTGGTTTGATGCGGTCTGCCGCGATTTCCCCTCCTGTGATACACTTCGTTCCAGGGATCCTTTTACGCCCAGTGACATCAATTTTTGCCCTGCATATTATTTCTCCCCCTACACATTTTGCTCTGTACTACTCCCTCTACATCGCAGTCAGCGAAACATGACCCCTCACAGGTGCAACGGGCTTAGCGCGATTGGTTCGCTCGTTTCTCTCAACCAATCAAGTAACGCGATTTTCTGTACGTCTCTATATCAAGGCCCCAGTGTTGTCGCAGTTACATAGGACGACTACCGTTTTCGCTGCAGCCGTTCGTTCACTTCAAAGCTGGCAACAGCATTGCCATCTGTCCGGGATCATCTTTTCCCTACTCTCCTATGCAAGTTATTCCCGGGTCTTAACCGATGTTCGAACGTAAAGCCAGTTAGTATTTGCCAAATATTACTTCCCTCCCCATTCTGCAGATAAAGGTCGTATTTATCTACTAGTTCAGTTAGTATGTACGTTTCCGATGCACGATATGTTTCTCTGCCTCGGGGTTTTCTGCTGTTAAGCAGACATCAGGCGCGGCTCGTAATTAAGGGCTGTGAATCCGAACGCTCCAAATATATTAAAATAAATTTCTCAATAACGTATTATTGAATTGTCAATGCTGTTCAACGTCTTTGCAAATGTTGATACATATGGTATCAAGCCATGTTTTGCGAGCAGATAGTAGCTAGCGTTAAGGCTGCGCATTAAAGTGCCGCTTAAAGCTCTATGTAGCAGAGGTTTGGGGACGTAGCA
Source organism: Schistocerca piceifrons (assembly GCF_021461385.2). Classification (NCBI taxonomy): domain Eukaryota; kingdom Metazoa; phylum Arthropoda; class Insecta; order Orthoptera; family Acrididae; genus Schistocerca; species Schistocerca piceifrons. The sequence goes on from NC_060141.1 coordinate 544,306,631, forward strand.
TCCTCGGAGTACAGCTCTTACAGGCTTCCCGAAGGCTGTGGTGTTTCAGCCTAAGGGTGTCACACCAAACTGCGCACAGTTTTCACGATCCACTACTTACATCAAAAGGGAATGAACAGAGTTGCTGAATTTCACTATGGAATCCCTCTCTCTGTATATCTCTATTACGCTTTCACGCGTCATTAATCGATAATTAGTATTATTATTTTGATAGTTTTTGAGGCAGTTTATTCGTTTCTGTCATTGGCTATTCTGTTGGAATAAGTTTACAAATGCAGTACACTACGGTAGAGTGTAGCGCACAGAGTGCTTGCATGCTGACTGCGGGTAACAGGCGTTGTTTAGCAAGTTTCTATTTGTGACTGTATTCTGTATGAGTTTAATGAGTTTTACGTTCTCGTGAGTAAGTATAAATCCGATAAATACGGTGTGGAAATTACCATGGCGGTTGCTCGAGTTGCTCATACTAGCCAAACACAGCACGAGATCAGTGACCTCATGGAAGAATCACTGTTTCGTCACGCGAACTCATTAACGCCTCGGTTTGAGCGTACAGAACATTAAACGTGCGAAGTTTGGAAATGAAAATACCAAAAACATTAAGGATGCAGCGAAGCTAATGTACACCGCATTAAAGATAAAGAAGCGCCTCCTAGTACGATTTGTTGTGCTAAACGGTCGGGAAATGTGACATTGGGCGATAAGTAAGCTACCTACAGATTTTATATTGGAGTTAGCTTTTGATGTTATTTAGTTGTTGATTATAAAACGGAAAGTAGGTACAGTTTTTCTAAAACGTTTGGGTTGCGTCTGATATCCCCCCTCTCCCCCGTCCTGAAATATTCGTTGTGGTGACAGGCTGATCTGTAGGGTAGTCCGAGGACTAGGTTAGTTCCTATTGGTAAATGTCGCAGCCTTCCCATTATGGAAACCTCGAGCCGCGCCTGGTAGACATGATGAGAAGACTTCGGACAAACGGTGTTTGCGCGCGCCTGTTATCATCAAAGAGTGCCGTTCAAATGTTTAGTGTTTTTAGCTGATGTATGAAGACTCGTTGCAAAATTGTGCGATGATGGCATTCTTGGTTCTTGACGATACCATTCGCAATAATGCACTGAAGAAGCACATAACCTTCTTTCTTTGTGTTTGGACATAAAAAGAGTTTCTGCTGATTACTCAAGTTTTGATTTGTTGGCACTCCCACTCGAAGGTAGTGAAGCTTTTTCCTTCCACTCTCCACAGTTCTGTCGTACAGGGTGAAGCCTGCTTCCTCCGGTGGTTCGCTACAAACCTCTGAGATTGGCGAAAGCAAAGAAGGTATCCAGGTGACAGTAATGATGGAAGTACTTTTTTTATTTAACTTCGTTCATGTTCACGGAAGTATTTATTATTTACGTTCCGCGGCTATACTTCAAATTTATGAAATAATTTCAATTTTTTGGACCAGTTTTTAATAATACTATTAGTAAGTCACGTTTCGTTAGCATGCTGTCATTATGAAGTGCACTACAGTACCATATACTGTAACGTTTTTCTATTAATTCTTATTGAATACTTAAGTGAGTACGTGCGCACATAACAAATAAGTAACTTTCTTTAAAGATTATTGAATGAATGCGTGACTGTGTAATGGATATAAAACTGAAGTTATCATGTAGCGTGTTGTAACGGCAACTGGTGTGCTTACTCTGTGTTACTGTTAGCAAAACTTTATACGAACTGATTGGGGAATGCAACCCCCAACACCTATAAGGAAATACAATCAGCCCCTTAGGCACTGAATCCTGTGGTCCTGTTGAAAACTGATAACTTTGGTTCCTGTGCACGTAACAAATAAATTAAATTGTTCAAAAATGTTCAAATGTGTGTGAAATCTTATGGGACCTAACTGCTAAGGTCATCAGTCCCTAAGCTTGCACACCACTTAACCTAAATTATCCTAAGCACAAACACACACACCCATGCCCTTGGGAGGACTCGAACCTCCGCCGGCACCAGCCGCACAGTCCATGACTGCAGCGCCTTAGACCGCTTTTTTGTCCGTTGCATCTACTCGGGGCGGACGTCGTAAGACATCCGTTTAAGTTCGTTGTTAATCGATTAACTCAGTTTTTTATTTCAGAGGGCAGCTAACCCTCTGACCGAACACGCTGAGCTACCGTGCTCGGCTAATCCCGCGCGGCAATTAAATTGTCTTACGTCTGAAGTAGCAACGGTGGAACGCGATATATTCTGGTTTCTCATGAAAGAATATAAATATGCTAGCTACGGGCTCAGCGGTGTGCAATGCTGGCCGTAATACTTTGAAATATACATGAAATTGTTTTGGCTGATAGATGAAAACATTTAAGAAAAATCCGATGTTTTTCAAAAACATATGACCTGGACAGGGAGGCGGTACTGATTGTGGTGAATTACTATCACTGAGCTTTATTGAAATTATATTGCAAGTTAAGTTAGGCTTTTCAAAAACATCTGACAATTGAAATTACATTACTCAGAAAAATTACATCTTTTTGCTAACTGATTCACAAACAACGAGATTTATACAGCAAGTATTACCTAAGTTCACCAAAAAGGCATAAATACAAATCCTCAAATTACACATAGCTGTGTTAACAAATCTTAGAAACATTACAAAATGAAAATCTCTAACTAGCCTTTACATCAAATCAGTTTACGTACATCCTGGGGTTACTAAACAATTGATAGTTACCAGCCAACTCATGTATACTAACGCGCTGGCAAATCAAGAGTGATAAATATTTAACATCTTTACCTTGCTCGCGAGAAGACTTCTGCTCTCATGTTCACGTAATTCCTACACTAATCTAACACTTGTTGGCTTTACAGACACCACAAACTGCTTACTCCATACTCTTTCACTCACAGACAGCTACCTAGTACTGTGCTCCAGACTGCTACGGTCGCAGGTTCGAATCCTGCCTCGGGCATGGATGTGTGTGATGTCCTTAGGTTAGTTAGGTTTAAGTAGTTCTAAGTTCTAGGAGACTGATGACCACAGATATTAAGTCCCATAGTGCTCAGAGCCATTTGAACTGTGCGCCAAGCTCCCTCTACTCCAACACTACAATCTCAAAACATAAGCAGTATCTTCGGCTCTGCGGTCGTACACAGTCAGCGATCCCCATTATAAAGTCCATCGGAGACATACATCGTTTATAATATACTAGTTTCATTTTAGGTTGAATTTAATATTAGTATCATATTCAGGTGCCACATACAAATGTGCCCCAGTAGACTCCTTTCAATACAATACATTAATCTGAAGTATTATTTCTTGGGTGTGCCAGTCAGATTGTGTATCGTAATTTAACTCTGTACAGAAATGTGTATTTACTTTAGGGTTTACCGTGAGTTAGTTGTACGTACAAAACATTTCATTAGTGTATTTACGTGCATAAATTTCCACCAAAAATGTAAGTAAATACACTAAAGATAAGATTTAGACACTCACTCTCTCTCTCTCTCTCTCTCTCTCTCTCTCTCTCTCTCTCTCTCTCTCTCTCACTCTCTCACTCACACACACATACACACACACACACACACACACACACACACACACACACACACACACACACTAAAATAAATGTATTTTACTCTACAAGTTTAAATTTTGGTGCATAACCTCACTGTCACACCCAAGAAATAATACTGACCATACTTCAGATTAATGTAATGTATATGCAACTGTAGAGCACCTGATGATGACAACATGCAGTCGAAACGTGTTAGCAAAAACTGACAATCTGTTAAAAGTATTGCATAAACATGGGAACATTGACGTCAGATAGAAGACATCATACTAGTTCCATGGCTTTTTCTTTTCCCGTAGTCATTACTGCTTTCCTCTTTCCCATCCTCATTTCTGGAAATGGCAGTCAATACGTGCTAATGGCTATTTTGCCCGCCTGACTGGCTTTGCGCCAGGCGGTTGGGCATCGTCGCTGGGTTACGGTGGAGGAGAGTCGCGAAAAGAACAAGACACAGAGAAGCAAGGAGGGCGTCGGAGAAAAGTGGGCGGGGGTCCGGTGGCACCTTTCCACAGTGCGGAACGCAAGCCACGGATCGATGACCCGGAGAGACGGCAGAGTCCAGAGCTGTGCTGGGGCAAGGGCAGCTGCGGAGCCGGCGACCGGCGGTCCGCGATCGATGCCCCGTGGCGCCAAGGGGCCCACGTCGCAGCGACCGTATGCGACGCACTTTCCTCGCCTTCCTGTGTGCACGACTCTAATTCATAGTGATAGTGTTTTATATCAAGCGCAGAAGGGATGTATAATTATTGATAATGCTTCCGCAAAGGTCGGCACTGACAGTGCCGACTGTTAACAAAGCTACGAGCATATGCAGTAAGTCGCCGAAATGTGAGTGGTGAAAGATTTAGTAATAGAACCCAGTATGTTCCTTCGACGGCGAGTGTCCATCAGAGACAAGGGTATCGTCAGGAGTACATCAGGGAAGTGCGATAGGACCCCTATTATTTTCTGTATACATAAATGATCTGGCGGACAGAATGGGCAGCAACCTGCGGTTGTTTGCTGATGTTGCTGTAGTGTACGAGAAATTGTCGAAGTCGATCGACTGTAGGGGTATACAAAACGACTTAGACAAAATTTCTAGTTGGTATAATGAATGGTAGCTGGCTCAAAATGTAGGAAAATGCAAGTTAATGCGGATGGGTAGGAAAAACAAACCCGTAATGTTTGGATACAGTATGTACAGTGTCCTGCTTGATACAGTCACGTCGTTTAAATATCTGGGCGTATGTTTGTAAAGATACATGAAATGGAACGAGCGTTAAGGATTGTAGTGAAGGTGAATGGTCCACTTTTGGATTGTGTTGAGGAAGTGTGGTTCATCTGTAAGGGAGATCGCATATAAGAGGCTAGTGCGACCTGTTCTTGAGTACTATTCGAGTGTTTGGGATCCGCAGCAAGTCGGATTGAAGGAAGACATTGCAGCAATTGAGAGGAGGGCTGCTAGATTTGTTACCGGTAGGTTCGAACAGGTGCTACGGAGATGCTTCGGGAACTCAAATGGGAATCCCTGGAGGGGAGGCAACTTTCTTTTCGAGGGATACTATTGAGAAAATTCAGGGAACCGGCATTTGAAGCTGACTGCAGAACGCATCTACTTCCACGAACATACATTTCGCTTGGACACGAAGGTAAGATACGAGAACTGAGGGCTCATACGGAGGTGTATAGACGGTCGTTTTTCCATCACTTCATTTCCGAGTGGAACCAGAAAGGAAATGACGTGTAGTGGTACGGGGTCCCTCCGCCACACACCGTACGGTGGCTTGCGAATTATGTATGTCGATGTGGATGTCTACATATATCAGCTGATCGTAAGTATCCGAACATGCATTGCTTTAATATGAGGTGTGTTCACCCTTATCCTTTTATGACGGCTTCATGTCGGATGGGGACACTTTCAGTGAAGTGCCTGAATGGTTGCGGAGGCATCGTTTTTCCTCAAGAGCCGAAACTAGATAAGGTCCGACGCTGAGGTATGGAACGAAGTCGACATTATAATCGCAAAGGTGTCCCATAAGATTCAGGCCAGACTGGACAGACCAGTCCATGTCAGGAATGTTACTGTCGACTAACCATTGACTCACAGATGCCGCTTTATGACAGGGTGCACTGTCTTGCTCATGTGATTGCTAGTCACTTCGTTTCACTCGCAGATGGCTCGAGGAGAAAATAGAAGGCTTACATGCCTTTTGTATAAGCCTCAGTCTTTCTTAGTTTATTCCCACAGGCTGTAGAAGCTACACACTGGTCGAACCGGCTGGTAACAATATTTCCAAAATGAAATTCACTCTGCAGCAGAATGCGTACTGATTTCATGCTTCGTAACAGGTTTGCCTCCACAGAGGCAAAGATAAGCCACTACAAGGCACGGCGAGGGATGCAGTATTATATGCTGCTGAGACGATTACACTAGGAAGAAATGGGGCAGAACAACTAGAGAAAAATACTAGGTTCCAAAAGAGGTGGAGAGAGATGGATGCGAAGACCTAGGGAAGAACTGTACCGGAACATGAGAACAATATCTGGGGAAGTCAAACTCGAAAGGGCAAGGTTTGCTGGACATGTAATTAGGATGAGTATGGAACAGAATGACGAAGAGTGTGGGATACGACAGGGAGGACATGGGGAAAGACAGGAATCAAGTGGGTTGTTGAACTTCGGAAGGACTGGTTGGAATTGGGGATGAAGGTTGAAGGAAAGGAAAATTGGAGGAACAAATATACACCAACCAATATGCCGGAGATCAACGACAGAGAAGAATACAGAAAAGATTAGTGTGTCACCAGTGGAGCCGACAGGAGAAAAGGGCACTGAAGATCTCTGAAAAAGAGCGAGAGAGAAGAAGAGAGAGAATGAAGAGGTTCTGGGAGAAGAAGAGGAAAATGCAGTCCACAAAGGGGCTACCCGTGGTCCTACAGAAGCCGTAACGGAAGAAGAAGAAGAAGAAGAAGAAGAAGAAGAAGAAGAAGAAAAAGGAATGTGCCGGACCAGAATTCAATGCGAATGGTGAGTGTAAATAAGTGTTGTAAACTGATTTTTCTCCGTGGTGATGCGTTGCTACAATTGCGTAGTAGCTATCATAAGCAAAGCACCTCAATGTGTCGTACATTCACACGTGTCGTGTTAAAATTGTTAATTTCTCTTAAATTAACATATGTCAAAGATTTTTTGACTTACGGCATACCAATGAGACCCATTTGGCTTGGCATCTGTGAAAGGGACATTAGCATATCTCTCTCTCTCTCTCTCTTTCTCTCTATTCGTATTATGTATGCTTGCTTCATAACGTATTCTACATCTTTGAAGACCTCATTATGGATATATGGAAAAAAATTATACCTATATTAACGTAATCTAGAAGCACACTTCACATTAAAGGAACAGTTTGAAGCAATTCAGACGTGATGATCCCGAATAATCCGGCAGACTGAAGAATGTATCACAGACATTCTGTGAGCGTGGAAACGTTTCAGTGCTATATGTGCTTCCATTACAGTTATGTACGCCATGAAATTGTATCGATACGGCGATGGTAAAGAAAAAGAAGCATCAATACTGACATTATCAAGAGATATTCACGGCTTTTGTGGATTTTAAGCTTTAACTCAAAATGACAGAAAAAAAGGCAAATTACGGAAGTTATTCGGTGTCTGCATGTACCATCTTGAGTATAAAACGAATGCAAACGTTAGCAGTAGGGGACAAATCTTCCACCCCCAAAGAAGTATAACTCTGACATAAATTTTATGATATTCTTATGTCTCATTCTTGCCATCTGTTGCTACAAGTTTTTCTATAGCACAAAAGAACACATTTACAGTAAGCATTCTTCGACAGAGGTACTCGTTTAGAATAAAAGGCAAATAACTGTGTCATGCTGTATTTACATGATTCGCCTTGAGTATGAATCCAGTGCTGTTAAAACTGTTCTACTGTAATGGATGTAAACTTTATATCGATTTTCGTCTGATGAACGCCCTTCCACTCCGTTCTAATCACGCTTGACTCTCAAGTTACAGCAACTAGTGAAACTTTGTAGTAATATGTTGCTAAGTGACTACTTGTGCGAATGGACAACTATAACGTCAAAAGAACAACGTATACAGTGGGCGTTCCATTTGGGCCTGTCTCTACATTTTCCTCAACCGAGTTTCATGAAACACAGCAAAATTCATATTCTATAGTCAGTAAGGATTTGTCACCCATTCTCGAATAGGATTCGACATTGTACATATTACATTAAGTGTATTCATAATTGCGGATATGGACAACCATCAGCTATAGAATGGAAGGACGACAGTGAAAATTTGTGCTGGAACGCGGATTTCCTCCTTATCGGGAAATGGCTGACGACCTACAGAAGTTTGCCGTGCACGGATAGCCAGATGGTAAGGCGACCGCTCGCGATAAGCGGGAAATCTGGACCCGGGTCCCGGTTCGGCACAAATTTTCACTGTCGTCATTCCATTCTACAGCTGATGGTTGTCCATATTCGGAACTGCAAACACAATTCATGTATTTCATAACGGCTGTTGTACCCGCAATGCCCGTTCATTTGCACACGCATACATGTCCTAAGGAAGTTTCCATTTTTGTTCAGAATAACACAGGCACTGCAATATCGTATTGTACATATTGGTTGAAAAAGATGGTTAGAACAGTGGGTTCTGGAAAATCGAGAACTGAGACACAGCTGTCATGAGTTTCCGCAAATAATGTAAAACAATAAGTCTTCAGTTAACATTCTGTAAACGAGAGGCGTGAAGTACTAATTGTAAAAGATGTGGTGTCAGAATATGCTAAATGCTCGTTTTGACTCTCATATTGAGCTTTGGTGCCCTGTGCTCAAGATAATGGGTTTCTACCAGTACACAAGAAGTAGGCTGCATTGGAACAGGTTTGGTTATTTAAGTAGGTAAGTAGTCTTTGACTCTAAAAAATAAGTAAACAAAGAAACAAAAGTGAGCGCTACTTTCCCGCCTGCGGGCAACAATACAAAGTCGTTTGAGGCTGAAATCGTAGGCCCCGTGTCTCAAGAACATTTCATGGTTACTTGGAAATGGGAATAAAGAAATTCTAATACGAGTCGTTAAATTTTCAGCAAGTTTACCAATAACCTCGTGAAAACTGCTGTCATGACTGCCTGACTGAGTTACAAACTTTGGAGAAAGTCTCACGTACAGTAATCTAGGTTATTTGAAATAGTAAAAGCCGAATGCTTAAGAAAGAAGAATTTTAATTCTAGGGATGGTAGCGTAATGTTAACACTCAGCTTGTCAAAACTTCTTGAATGATATATACTGAAAATACAGTACCAGTGATATGGTAGTGCTTCAGTTCGTCAGCTGCGTGGAAGGACAAAGTCACCTCACGTTCGTGTTAACCGCGATAACGACTCCACAAGAGCCGTAACTCTCGTGACACGTCTAGAAAGTTAGCGTTTCCACTTGGGTAACGCAACAGTGCGTCACCTCGTTATTCACGTGTCTTTGCACGTAGTGTTTTGTAACGAATAAAAGTTCTTTTCCCACGAGGAAAGAAAATGTACGTATTGTTTTCCCAGTTCTTGAATCTTAGTAGACATAGATCAACTGCCGTAAAGAATGCCTCCACCTTCATAATCTGTCAGGCGAAAAATGCCAGGTTTCATAGTTAACACATTATATAATTATCATTAGTGAACTGGTGCAAATGGCTCTGAGCACTATGGGACTTAACTTCTGAAGTCATCAGTCCCCTAGATCTTAGAACTACTTAAACATAACTAACCTAAGGACACCACACACAGCCATGCCCGAGGCAGGCTGTAGCGCCTAGAACCGCTCGGCCACACTGGCCGGCTATCATTAGTGAGATATCTGCTTCACTAGACCTTTTCTGTGATTACTTAGTTGTTAGCTAAGGCGTACACTTCTGACCATATGACCTTCCATCGGATACTTTTCTTTGTGCGTCTTGGTTGGTCAGTTGGTGAAGCTTCAACGTCGTCCACGGGTTTACAGTCCGACCGCACTTGGTTCAACAATTTATTCTAGCGTCTGGCTTGACTGTACCCTCGGAAGTATTATTGTGCGTTTTTTACGTACACTTTTAAATAAATTTGTTACACTTAAACCTCTGTTATTTAAAATGGGCTGACATAATTATTAATAACAATGCAATGTTTACAGAGTTTTTACAGTTGTTGACACGATTACTTATAGACTAGTATGCATGTACGCACCTATGATATTAGCTGGTGCCATTTCTATCCTCGATGTTTTTCACAGTTCAAATGGTTCTGAGCACTGTGGGACTTAACATCTAAGGTCATCAGTCCCCTAAACTTCGGACTACTTAAATCTAACTAACCTAAGGACATCACCCACATCCATGCCCGAGGCAGGATTCGAACCTGCGACCGTATCAGCAGGGCGGTTCCCATCTGAAGCGCCTAGAACCGCTCGGCCACTACGGCCGGCTTTTTCACAGTTGCCACTAGATCTGCTGCCTGGTATGAACAGGGTAATGAGCACAGAATATGGAGTAAAGCAAAGAACAACAAAGATAGTGAGGAGTAGCAGAAATGAGATTACCGATAAAATTATAAAATTAGGGATGAAATGAAGGAATTCTGCTTTCTTAGAAGCAAAATAACGCATGACAGACCAGATCAGCGAATAGGTCAGCGAAAGCAGCATTCCCCTCTAAAATAAGACACTACTACAAGTATATTGTGTCTTAATTTGAGGAAGAAATTTCTAAGCAAGTACGTTTGGAGGACAACGTTGTTGGAAGTGAACCATGGATTGTGTGCAAACCGGAAAAGAATTTACATAAGGGCAGTGAAAATGTGGTGTACTGATAAGGAATGTGATGCTCCGCAGAATCTGCGAAGAAATGGACATATGGAAAACATTGGCAAGGAGAGGGGACAGGGTGATACGACTTTTCTAGGATTAACTTTTCATGATACTTGAGGGAGCCCTAGAGGGCGAAACCTGTTGGGGAAGACAGAGATCGATGTTGGTCCGACAAGTAGTAGAGGACGTTTCGCCCTGTTATTCTTGAGACGAAGAGGTTTTCGCAAGCGAAGAAGTCGCGGGCTGCATCACTGTTCGAAAGACACGACAAAAATCTGTCTACGATAATTGCAATTTAGACCAATCGGGTTACCATACTATAAATAGGTGGGTTTCTTCTACCTGGAACGTGCTTTCTGCTTGGCTATTTTCTTTCCAGACAGAAATTTCGTGGACAAGCTTGGCGTGATTAGTACCTAATTTTAGTCGCCTACATATGCCACAGACAAAGGCACATCGGATTGCAACTGTTCCTGAAGTGTAGATTACTCCAGTGCGTCCTAGGAGGTGTAATAACTAGCTTGTCCCCTACAGCCAGTGTAACATGGGTCGCAACGGCGAGGCAACGGAGTAATTGAATTCAGCAGTATTAATGATCATTTTGTGGAGGTTGGCAGATTCCACAGTACCAATGATACGTGCTGCCGTACTGCTTTATCGGCAATGGCCAAATATGTGCTCCAAGAAGCAGCAAGCCACTTAGTACTTTCTCCCACAAATATTTCACAAAGTGACCATGACTGTAAAATCGGATTAAGTGCTCTTATACACGCTTATCGATATTCATTCTGCCCGCATTCGAGGATGGGTCAGGAAAGGAGGAAAATAATACTGATGCACAAAGTACCCTCCTGTATATTCCTTAAGGTTACTTGCAGAATGTAAATGTAGGACAAAGATCCAGAAAGCGAAGTATTCTTAAGACAAAAAAAAAGACACATCACGAAGAAATTATCCCAATGGGGCGGAAATCAGTATATGTAAGGTACATATAAAGACAAACAAATTATTTCAATTTCAGAGAGCTGAGATGGTTTATTCAACAGAAACATCTTCACACGTTCAGCAAGTCAATAGCGCCTTGGTCCATCTTTGGCCCTTCCACAAGCAGTTACTCGGCTTCATATGGATTAACAGAGTTGTTGGATATTCTGTTGAGGAACATAGTGCCAATTCGGGCGTTACATCGTCAAAATCCCGAGCTGGTTGGAAGGGTTTGCCCACAGTGCTCCAAATGTTCTCAGTTCAGATTGGCGACTTGCTGTCCATGGTACGGTTTGGCAAGCACGAAGACGAGCAGTAGGAACTTTCGCCATGGGCAGGTGAGCATTATCTTCCTGAACTATAAGCCCAGGATGGCTTACTATGAAGGTCAACAAAAGGGTACCTTGAATACTGTCGACCTACCGCTGTACTGTAAGGGTGCTGTGGATGACATCCAAAGGGGTTCTGCTATGAAAAGAAATGGGACCCCAGACCATCACTCCTGGTTGTCTGGCAGTATGGCAGGTGACACACTGGTTGGTGTTCCACCGCCAGCTGGGGCGTCTCCAGACATGTCTTCGGCCAGGAATCTCATTTCCTGGTGTAGGACTGTCTGCAGTGATGAGTCCCGCTTCGAACGGAGCCCTGAACACCAGTGAAAATGCATCTGGAGAGGCCCGGATAGTGATGGGATACCAACCAGACTCTCACCCTATCTTGGCCATCATGGTCGCCGGATATCTCCCCGATTGAGAACGTTTGGAGCATTACGGGCGGGGTTCTCCAACCAGGTCGGGTTATGGACGACCTAACGCGCCAGTTGGACAAAATTTGGCACGATATCACTCTGGAGGACATCAAAAAACTCTGTCAATAACTGCTTGCATAATCGCCAGAGGTGGACCAACTGACTTGCTTCGTTTGCGAAGCTCTTACTCTTGAATAAATCATAGTTTTTTTTGAAATTGTGAAAATTTATTTGCCTGTCTACCGATCTCCATCCCATAAGGACCATTCCTTCGTAGGCGTGTTTTTCTGACTTTTTTTCTTTTTTAAGACTGTATTACTGCACGACGTAGTCTCTAACCATTCCTGCTCGGTCCTGACAGAAAACGCTGGTGAAAATGCATCACACTTAAATTCCAAACAGAGTTGCTTCAAGACCTCCTTACTCAGTTTTGCGTACAAAATGTTCATTTGTAGTGTGCGAAGTGAAATGGACAAAATCCCTGGAGGAGTACAAATGTGTTACCTGGTCAAGTGAACTTCTTATTATGTGAACGTGATGCCCACAACTCGTAACTATTCGGAAAAAAGACACATCAAAAGCAGTTGATAAATAAATAATTAATTAATTCTTTGGTTCACAACTGGTTTCCACGTATCATCTTCGGGTATTCAATTCTGATTTCCTCTGTTGATATACTAGTAGTAGTAGTAGTAGTAGTAGTAGTAGTAGTATGGCCTGTCTGGCTTGGCTAGGATAACTGAAAGAGTCTGAAGATCGAAACCGGCTGTGAATACAGAATTCATAATCTTTTTCTGGTTTAAATGTGTTTTTCAATAATTTATTTGCTGTGTATAAATCGCGTAACCCATCGTACCACCTCCGTAATCTTTCCAACAGGTCGACATGTGAGGGAACAGTATGAGCTAGAAGAGCTTCTGTGAGCTTTGAAACGTTTCGATCACGCTCATAAATAGATCTGTTAGTTGAAGTAGCTGACAACCGAGTGAGAACCAGTATACAAAAGCTGCTGCACAACCGTGTTCTGCCATCTGTCTGTCATTTTAACGAGGAGCGAATTGTAATTGTTATAGCATTCATGGAGGTGCCGAATGGTATTTGGAGGAAGAAGACTATTTTTAATTTGTTGATCTTAATGGTTATCTCCATTGCCACGATATTCGATCACAAAGTTTCTGTAACTAACCTTCGGAAATGATACAACGGAACACTTTGTACATGCGAAAAATTAGTCGCCAATTGGCTTGAAATCCACGTTGTGCAATTAGGTGATCTTTTCTGCTTCGTATTTCTGGGCAAATGAATGCATAGCGGTCCTTTAGCCTCTTCATTGAGGCTTTGATTACGTGAGTGTAATGGTGCGGTCTCAGTTAAAGCTCGGAATGGATAAAAGTTGGCCTAAACGATTTAAACTTAAACGATTACGCAAGTCCTGCTGTGAGAGATGTTATTCCAGTTTTCAGGCCTACCAATTTTAGCGACAGTAAAAATGAAATTCTTGTTCGCTTGGGCTACACACGATGTTGATCATAGGAAATGATACTGCACAAGAAAGCGGCACGACAGGCTCCTGGAAAAGGGTTCTTCCAGTTGAACCGTCTGAACACTTATCAAGGACCGACTCTAAGCTTAAGCCTGCAGCAGACTTCTGTTCATTTCTTGTGTACGACACATCACGATAAAAACTTTTTGAAACGCACTAGAAATGATGCAGATCGCCATTTTCGTTATAATGTTACTGCCACGGCACGTTTTGAGGTTTCTCTCGTTAGATGAATAGAACAACACTTAGTGTACCTTCTTCAGAAATACTTGCATTAAAGATATGTCTGCCAGCTCTGATAAGTTTCTCAGCTTTAGAAAGAATTTGTCAATTCTGACGTTATATTTTTCTTTTTACGAGTTTTCTCTTGCGCTTAATTGTACATTGTCCCTTGAAGAATTACCATGTTGTCACTGACAACAGTGGAACATCAAAGACTAGCACCTATTATTTTAAATCTTCCTCTTTTTCCAGTGAGTAACTAATTTAAATTGATGAATTCTAATTAGATGGTCCTATTGTATTGAAGTGATTGCTGTTGTAGGCTCTACGAGAATATTTAGCTGGCACTGGCAGATCCTTTTCCATCCCTAAGGCGTATGTGAATCGCTCGCATGTAGTCCTTTGACCACGGACGGCAAAGACGCGAGTTCGATTTCCCTTCGAGTGAAGTTTTACCCCAGTAAGACTTTGGTATTGGAAGTCTTGTTACAGAGTGACAGAGCGAATGTAGAAATTGTTTAAACGAGTACGAAAAAAAAGGAATTCCTGGAGTCTGTTGAGAATTGGTTTATTCATTTTTTCACCAAAAAATGAAACATTTGACTTTTAAGGGGTTCTGTTTCGGATATTGCCGCCTAAATTTGCCATCGATATTGATCCGGGAAGGCAGCAATGAATAGCTTGAGTTTCGGATAGTCAGCGTTTCACAACACTTTTCTTTGTGCGATCTCGCTCGCCGTGCCCTGTGAGCCCGCATTGATAATGTTTTGCGAGGACTGACACCTTCCGGCCGGTTACCAGATAGTAACCGCCCCTCACTATCGCTGTTCACATACGTATGTCATCGCCTGCGGGCGCTAGAGGTCGTCGCCCACAGTACGCTGAGGAAGCAACGAGAATAACTTGCTAAATTAACGGAGCCCCGTTGCCGGCGGCATCACACACGTGTCTCTGTCGGCTCATTATTCCAGGCGAATTGTGAAACATGCCGCGAAGAAAACCTTAATGCAACCGGGCTCCTAGAAGAACGGCTTCTCAGAAAGGTAGAGAGATCTAATTTTGCGTCCTGACGTGATGAAAAGTTAAAAACCGTACAACAGACTCAAAATGCATGTTCGCTCTCAGGTGATAACAATAGCTCCATACTTAACAACATATACAACCGTTCGCTCGTCGAAGGATCCATACCCAAAGACTGGAAAGTTGCACGGGTTACATCAGTATTCAAGACAGGATATAGGAGTAATCTACGAAATTAGAGGCCCATATCATTAACGTCGATATGCATCAGTATTTTGGAACAGGTATTCTGCCCGAACATTATAAATTACATCGAAGAAAACAGCCTATTGAAACATAGTCAATACGGATTTAGAAAACATCATTCGTGTGACACACATGTTTAATTCCGGAGGTACGCATGAAACATCATCCGAAATTGTGCGAAACGCATTCTCTGAAAATTATTTCGAACAGTTAGCCATGAGCCCACACACTTGTGCTCTTAGCAACAAATAATCCAGAGTCAATAATGAGCATCAAAACGGATACAGGGGTTAGTGAACACAGGATTGTCGTTGCGAGATTGAATATTGTAACACCCAAACCCTCCAAAAATGAACGAAAAATACACCTATTCAAAAAAGCAGATAAAAATTCATTTGGTGCCTGCCTGAGAGATAATTTTCACTCCTTCCAAATTAACGATATAAATGTAGACCAAATGTGACTTGAATTCAAAGAAATAGTATCGACAGTAATTGCGAGATTTATACCAAATAAATTAACAAACGACGGAGCTGATCCTCTTTGGTACACAAAACGGGTCAGAACACTGTTGCAGAAACAACGAAAAAAAAAAACATGCCAAATTTAAGCAGATGCAAATCCCATAGATTGGAGATCTTTTACAGAAGCTCGAAATTTAGCGCGGACTTCAATGTGAGATGCTTATAATACGTAGTTTCCACAAGGAAACTTTGTCTCGAAACCTGGCAGAAATTCCAAAGAGATTCTGGTCGTATGTGAAGTATGCTAGCGGCAAGACACAATCAATGCCTTCTCTGCGCGATAGCAGTGGAGATACTATCGACGACAGTGCTGCCAAAACAGAGTTACTAAACACAGCTTTCCGAAATGCCTTCACAAAACAAGACGAAGTAAATATTCCAGAATTCAAATCAAGAACAACTGCCAACATGAGTAACGTAGAAGTAAATATCCTCGGAGTAGTGAAGTAACTTAAATCACTTAAGAAAAGCAAGTCTTCTGGTCCAGACCGTATACATCTTAGTTCCTTTCAGAGTATGCTGATCCAATAGCTCCATACTTTTCAAGAAACGTAGCAGGAGTAATCCCCTAATTTAGAGGCCCATATCATTAACGTCGATATGCAGCAGTATTTTGGAACATGTATTATGTTCGAACATAATAAAATTACTTCGAAGAGAATGTCTATTGAAACACAGTCAACATCGATTTAGCAAACATCGTTCTTCTGAATCACAACTAGCTCCTTACTCACATGAACTGTTGAGTGCTATTGACAAGGGATTTAAAATTGACTCCGTATTTCTAGATATCCAGAACCTTTTGGACACTGTACCACACAAACGGCTTGTAGTGAAATTGCGCCGGCCGGGGTGGCCGAGCGGTTCTAGGCGCTACAGTCTGGAACCGCGTGACCGCTACGGTCGCAGGTTCGAATCCTGCCTCGGGCATGGATGTGGGTGATGTCCTTAGGTTAGTTGGGTTTAAGTAGTTCTGAGTTCTAGTGGACTGATGACCTCAGAAGTTCAGTCCCATAGTGCTCAGAGCCATTTGAACCATTTTTTTTTTTTTTTAAATTGCGTGCTTATGGAATATCGTCTCAATTATGTGACTAGATTCATGATTTCCTGCCAGAGACATCACAGTTGCTAGAATTGGCGGAAAGTCATCGAGTAAAACATATGATTTTTGGCGTTCCCCGAGGTAGTGTCATAGGCTCTTTGCTGTTCCTTATCTATAGAAACGATTTAGGAGGCAATCTGAGCAGCTATCTTCGGTTGTTTGCAAATGATGCTGTCGTTTATCGACTAGTAAAGCCAACAGAATATAAAAAGAAATTGTAAAACGATTTAGAAAAGATATGTATGGTGCAAAAATTGGCAGTTGACCCTAAACAACGAAAAGCTTGAGGTCATCCACAAGAGTGCTAAAAGAAATCCGTTAAACTTCGGTTACACGATAAATCAATCAAACCTAAAGGCCGTAAATTCTACTAAATACCAAGGAATTAGAATTACGAACAACTTAAACTGGAAGCAACACACAGTCTTTGGTTAACCTTCCCTCAATATTTTCTCCGTTTTATTGGCGGGAGGCTTAGAAAACGTAACAGATCTACCAAAGAGACTGCCTACACTACGCTTGTCCCTCTTGTTTTAGAATACTGCTGCGCGGTTTGGGATCCTTACCAGATATGATTAACGGAGTACATGGATAAAATTCAAAGAAGGGCAGCACGCTTTGTATTATCGCGAAATAGGGGAGGGAGTGTCACTGAAATGATACCGTATTTGGGATGGACATCATTAAATCAAAGGCGTTTTTCGTTGCGGCAGTATCTTCTCACTAAATTCCAATCACCAATTTTCTCCTCCGACTGCGAAAATATTTTGTTAACGCCGACCTACGTAGGGAGAAACGATCATCATAATAAACTAAGGGAAATCAGAGCTCGCACGGAAAGATATAGGTGTTCCTTTTTGTGCGCGCTGTTCGAGATTGGAATAATAGAGAATTATTGTGAAGGTGGTTCGATGAACACTCTGCAAGGCACTTAAATGTGATGTGCAGAGTATCCATGTAGATGTAGATGTAAATGCTTGGCACTTGCACTTCTATAAGGAAAAGCGTAGAGACATCGCAATCAATCCGTGCGTGTTCCTAGTGAACCAGATGTTGCTTCAGACATAAATGTATAGTTCTCTCTCTCTCTCTCTCTCTCTCTCTCTCTCTCTCTCTCTCTCTCTCTCTCGTGCTTGTCAGATGCTGGTGTTTGACCGCAACACTGAACAGTGATCAGTATAGTCCCCGGATTAGGAAGCAACAGGGTAGATTTACGGAAAAGGCTGAAACTTTGCCACGTAACGTTTTCGGAAATACCTCCGTTAGCAACATCAAGCTGGGTGGAGTTGTCTTTTTAAAACAATGGACGTGCATACAGAAGGAGCATGAGTTATTTTCCTGTCCAGTCTTCCTCAATGCTTCTCACTGTTTCCCAAGGGTCGTGATCTTTCCTTTAGCGACACCAGGGAGACAACCTCCCCCCACCACTGTCCAACTGGGTTAGTACATCATTTTCTATGACTTCGTCACACCGGAGTTTCTTCGCCATAACGAAATGCTGCAGTAGTTACCATAATGGAGTTGCATTCTTCAGGGAGTGAGGCTCAAATCGCCGTCCATGTGTAGATTTTCCCGTGTCGTTGAAGGCTCAGTCAGCGTGATTGATTCTGAAAGGGCGCGGGCAATTTCCTTCTGTTTTGTTTTCAGAACATGCACAGTGAAAATGAGAGCGTGCTGCGAAAAAGTGTCGGGTAGGTTGAGCCGTGCTGGCTCATATCGATAGTTTTTTTTTAAACCGTCGGGCAGACCGTTCACCTTCAAGAACTAAGGATGATATTTCATATTCCCTCGCTCAATACGTGCTAACTGTTAGTCTTACCAAAAAAAAAAAAAAAAACCTTTTTGAAGGAATTTTAATGTAGTTAAATTTTGTGCTGGGGTACATTTTCGGTGTAGGCCACAGTTTTCGAGTCACTCAAGAAAAACACTTTTTAAGGTCAGTTTTGTACGTTTTTCTTGAACAATTCGTAAACTATGGCCTCGAGGGAAAACTCGTCTCAGCACAACTTTTGACTACACTGAATTTCCTACAAAAAGGTTCTGTTCATTTTTCTGTAAGACTAACAGTTAGCATGTAGCTAGAGAGAGAGTAAGGAAATCTTGCTCGTGGTATTTGAAGGCTTTGCTGGCTGGCTGGCTGTCTGGCTGCGTGAAACCTGTAGGTTTTGTATGTTATCGCCGTTGTAACTCTCTCTTGGGGTACGCCGGGAGTAACTGTCTCTTGTCAGTTTTTCTCCGATAAGAATCATGTGTTGAGTTCAGTCTGCTGGGAAATCCTATAGCCAATCACAAATCCGTTTCGGTACGTGGAAGCTCAAATTCTGTTCACAATGGTACGGAATATAACAATACTGAACGCTTTCCGGTAGTGGAGGAACAGAGCCCTGATCGTGCTCTTGATGTCTTGGGTGAGTAGAGTTTTCCACAAGATCACTGTTAGCGGAATTAGTGGTTACCCATATTGTGAAGATCTTAGGTCTCAAAAAAATGTATTATGTATCAAAAGTGATCGAAAACACTAAAACTGACTGATTTGATCGATCGATTTAAGCTTGTAGTTCTGCGTCCTTTCACGAATTCCTGAGAACAGAAATAAACTGTGGACTTTTTTAATTAGCATGTAACATTTCATTGCTCCAGAAGGCAATAATTAATCGCTACATGAAGCAATGCACGGTACTTCACATATAGAATCGTGTAGATATCCCATCAGGACTAGTCGACTTCTCTGTGTTCAGCGATTGTAGATATATTTTATTCTGTGTTCAGTTATCCAAACTTATTTCATTTCAGCATTGATGCGATGATTTTCCTTAGTGTAACAGTTTCGGACGACCGAATTCAGTGTTTTTTCGTCGTTGTCATCCTCGCAAGGGAACCTCCCCATCGCACCCCCCTCAGATTTAGTTATAGGTTGGCACATTCGATAGGCCTTGAAAAACTAAACACAGATCAATCGAGAAAACAGGAAGAAGTTGTATGGAACTATGAAAAAATAAGCAAAATATACAAACTGAGTAGTCCATGTGAAAGATAAGCAACATCGTGGCTAGTGCGAACTCAGGAGCGCCGTGGTCTCGTGGTTAGCGTGAGCTGCTGCGGACTGAGAGGTCCTTGGTTCAATTCTTCCCTCGGGTGAGAATTTTTACTTTCTTTATTTTCGCAAAGTTATGATCTGTCCGTTCGTTCATTGACGTCTCTGTTCACTGTAATAGGTTTAGTGTCTGTGTTTTGCGACTGCACCGCAAAACCGTGCGATTAGTAGACGAAAGGACGTGCCTCTCCAATGGGAACCGAAAACATTTGATCGCAAGGTCATAGGTCAACCGATTCCTCCACAGGAAAACACGTCTGATATATTCTATACGACACTGGCGACGGCATGTGCGTCATATGACAGGAATATCTTGTCGACTCACCTAACTTGTACACTTGGCGAATAGGTAAAAAGATTCTTCTACCTTGCCCGATTTAGGTTTGTTGTGGATGTGATAATCACCCCCAAAAAAGTGATGAA